>NW_010242938.1:0-58710 GCF_000690775.1 Eurypyga helias | reverse complement strand
CATTTGGAGGGGTAGGAGAGCTCCAGTGCTACAGTCAGACCTAAACAGTATACATTGCAAACAGGATGGGAAGTAGAAAGCTGCCTAAAACATCTCTGTCCCCTTCCCTGCACATCCACAGCAGAACTGCTTCCCCTTTGGCTTGTGCCAGCTGAGTTGCAAATGCTGCAAGGATGAACCTCCAGTGTTTTGTTCTTTACAGGTTTGCGAGGTGGCTTCCGAAATAAGCTTGAACGCTGTCAGTCTTTTCCCAAACAGCCATGGGCAATGATGTGTCAGTCTGTGGGAAAGCCTGGGGGTACATCTGCCCCGAGCGACTGCTTCAGCAGCGCTCCCCACCCACCCTGCCCAGCTCCTTGCCTGCAGTGATGCCCCCGTGATGGAAAACGGGGTGTTGGGGGGTGGGCTCCTTGGGGCTTATAACTGAAATAGGTTGAGGGGCTCATGCAAGCTGGTGAGAGAGATCCCCCAGGCACTGCTGTGGTCCAGGGCAGACAGGCACATACACACCACTCTTCCTGCCCCCCAAAATGCTGTTTGATGCCCAGAGCCGAAATGCAGCTGGGGCCATGCTTTGGGATGGGGGTCACACTCGTGGCTGTGCCCTGAGGAGCAAAACCCTTCCAAGAAGCAGGAGCCCATGGTGCAGAGTGAGGGGGGGTCCCTTTCTGAGCGTGGGGAGGGCTCAGACCGGAGGGGAGAGCAGTGGAAATTAAGGTTCCTCAGCTGGAAACTTCAGTCAGTGACAAAAACAATGGAAAGCTCCCCCAAAAGCATGAGAGTCCCATCCCGAAGGGCTGTCCCCCTAAGCAGAGGCAGGGATGATGCCTGGGCAGGAAATGTGTTGGCCATATGAGTTTGTGAGTCATCCTGGTCGGGAACAACACACCAGTCGAGCTGGCTAACGTGCAGATCAGAACGTATACATATATGCGTTGTCCTCGGAATCTTTCTCTTCACCTTTGTGTCCCAGAGACCATCCAAGCTGCTAACACTCTGAGGAGGATGATGCAGCAGAAATAAATGTTTTAGCAAGAAACAGAGAAATGAGATTTGCATATGTTTTTTCTGGGAAAAATATCAAGTTTTTCCCTGTTAGAAAATGAATCTGTTGGAATCTGGCTTGTAAAACTTGAAGCCTGACTCCAGCGCTGATTTGTCACGGGACTGTCACCTACATTCGTTGTTCATGAGGACTCCTTGACCTTCTGTCCAAAAGGAAAGATTGCTGTTGCTGTTTTATTGATGGCTCTGTGGAAAAGCAAATCCCAGTCAGGGAAGTGACTGGAGAAGCTTTCCTTGGATTCAGCAGAGGCTGAGGAAAGTTTGTGGAATACAGGATTATCCTCTGCTTTCTGCAGAGCTGTTCCCAAGGAGATTGGGAGTACAGTGATAAATGAACTTCTGAAAGCCTGGGGGTTCAGCTCGGATAAGGCAAAAATGCCGGTGTCTACCCGAACACTGCAAACCTGATTTTCCGCTTACAGGCCTGATTATAAATCAGCAGTTAATGTACTTATGTTGACATGCCAAGTTTTCCCTTGGATGTCATTCCATAGGCACACGCTCCTTCGACCACAGGTGATTAGATTTGACGAAGAAACCACTGAGCGAGGTGCCTTGGCGGGTACCAGCGGGAGATCCCTTTGGTTAGCTCAGCGCTGCCTTTTGCCCTCAGCCGCTCCAACTGCTCTGCCGAAGCAGAAGAGAGATGCCAGCAGAGACTGTGACCCAGCGGAGACCCAGCCGGTGGGAATCCTCTGTCTGCAAAGCTCCTCCAGTCTGTAAAACTGGGTTGGAAATCTCTTAAGAGGTTTTTGATTAATGTAAATTCCTTTTTTTTTTTTTTGCAGCAAAGTAAAGCTTTGGTTTATATTCATGTCCCTTTGAGGCTTATTCAGTTTGAGGTTTCCTTGCTAAGAAGCATGCACAGCTCTTCTTTTTGCTTTCATTTAAGCAGGACAGAAAGCATCCCACTGCCTGTATTTCCCAAGAAGCCGAGGGCTGAGCCTGCAAACCAGAGCCACCAAAACACAACCAAAGCCATGAGAAGAACAAGGCAAGCATTCCAGGCAGGCTTCTGCAAACTGCAGGAAAGGAGTCCCTTGGAAACTGGGGCAAAAGTTGAAACAGGATTTCATTTTATCTGAATTGATTCATCTGTCCCTAATTAGTAATAGCTTCCCAGTGCATGACGTAAGAATATGGAGAAGGATTTTTTTAATGAATAACTCTCAGCTAAGATAAAATATATCTATTCTCAGACAGTTCTTTTTATACACTAATAGAGGTTTGTGCAGTTGAAGGTGGAAAATAAATGAGATCCCACAGTCACACATGTTGAAGACTAAAATCTTTCAGAGTATGGATCTTGTCTTCTTAGCAATTTATTGTGGAAAAAACAGTAACTTCTGCATATCCCCTGCTTTAATATCTGTATTGACTTTTACTGAGAGAGGACCCTTAAGCTCCCCAAACTGCACAACGCATGATGCTGTGTAGAAGGATAATGCATAAGAACTTGCCCTGACATGGAAGTGCTGACTGATTGTTCTGAAAGTCCCAAATCCAGCTGGCAAAAAATGTCCATGTTTAATGGCACTTCATGAAAGTAAATTAAGGAGCTAGTTACATTAAAAATCCACACTGTACAGTTTTTTGTGGCAAGAATACGAAACTGGGCCATGGGCTGATCTCGCTCACCTTGTAATGCACAGTCCTTCCCTCTTCCATATCATTCCTTTGCTCCCATCCATACTTCCATGTAGCATCCCACATATTTCATCGCAGTTCTCTGTGCTCACACCCTTGAAATCCTTCCAGGCTGCTATCATGTCCACTTCTCTACCTCACCTCTCTGAGCCAAGCTATACATCCAGGCTCTAATTCTTCCCCATAAACCAATCCCTGACCATTTTCTGATATTTCCATGGTCTGTGCAATAACTTGTGGGTTCACTTCTCCTAACATCAATAAAAGTCCAGGGATTTGCACCAGGGTGAGAAGAGAATCAGGTTTCTGGGCTCATTTCATAACCAGAGTGAGAGAGGAAGCTGGGGGATGCTGTACGCGGTCCTCACCGAGCAGGGGAGAACCAGGGCAGGACACGTTGAGCAGATGGTGATTCTGGACTGCAGATGAGGACTAAATTACTGTGCTCAAATCACATCTTTGATACACTTCCAGCTTTTATCAGATGGTTCCACTCAGTGTTTGGCACAGCTGATGCGAAGGGAAGGCCAGGGGAGCAATCAAACAGCATCAGCAGCTGAAGCAGCCCAGTGCAGAAGGGCCCCATCCCCAGGGTGCTCTGGCTGTCACGGTCCTTCCCCACCTCCTGAGCAGAGCCACGCTGATTTCCCTGACTGCTCCCACCCTTCCAGCACCTGCAGAGCCTTTATATTTACCTCTACATGCAAAAAATCCCATCACCCCAAGGGCTACACTGCCTCCTGTCACATCACTTCTGGTTGCAAGCAGCTCACCCAGGCGATGCGATTGCAAGGTAAAATAGCTGGGAGGATTGATAGCATGTGAGCTATTTCTCGGAGTTAAAAGGCTCCCTTTTTCGGTTTTTGGCTTTGGATGACCCACACTCCTAATGCACTCTTCGCTTAATTCACCCCTGCTAGTGCAAATGCTCTTATTTATGAGGTTGGTAATCACTTTCTATCAACACGCTCTGAAAATCTGCTCCTTCCGCAAAACATTCCTTCAAGTAAATCCTTCCCCATGAATATTCTCAGTACAAGAAGAGCCCAGGGACTGTTTGGGGCACAGGAGAGGACTTTCAAAGGACTCCCACTGAGTTCAATTGGCTCAGACCCCGAGTGAACACACATCCACACCCACAAGCTCTGTTATAAACGGCCTCATAGAAGCTCAGAAGGAAACCAAACCTTTCCCAAAGTCCTTAGGAGGGTCCGTGGTTATTCTGCCATCCTTTTACTGCGCACGGACCTCAGGGTTTCACCTCTCAGAAGGAATCACAGGCAGCACCACAAAGCACATAGCTGAAGGGCTCTGCTAATCTAAAATCCTTCCAGAACACCGAGTTCGGCGTCTTTTTTCTTCCTTAACTTAAAAGCCAGAAAAATATCTAGAAATGTCTGTGCAGGAGAATCAATCACATGCAGAGGGGAACCTTCTGGGTCCCATGAAAGAGCCCGTGTTTTCAGCCTTGGCAGTTTATTCTCCCTCCTTTTGGGAGGCAGCACAGATATGTTTTCCATTTGAAATATCCCAGGGGTCTTGCAGCTCATGCTGAGCCCTCAGAAGTAAATGAGCCACTTTTCCCAGCAGCAATCTCAGCTACAATTAAGAAATGATTTTTTTTTTCCCCAGCACACTCAGACTGGCACTTGGTTGGAGCCATAGGAAAGCAGAGACACCGAGCCCATGCCAGAGCAGTACCAGCAAATCCATAACATGCAAACATCTTTAGCTCAGATTTTTCTGCTCCATCTCTCTCAGCTGTTTCACAGGCCACCTAGAGCTCTTTATCAGTGTCATTTACCCAGCTGTCAAGTGGGTTTTTTTATCCTACAGCTCAGCAGTGGGGAAATAGGAACCTGCAATGAACTTGCCTCAAACTGAAACAGATATTTAACTAGTATAAACCAGGGGCTGGACTGAATAAACACTGCAGGCACTTTAGAAAGAATGTTAAGTTGACATAAGATCTGTTGGGTGAGTTCAAGAAATGGGAGACTTTATGCTGAAGTCATAAATCTTCTGGGTTAAAAAGGGGATACTGCTGAGCTCTGCACCTTGGTGCCTCGCTGGAAGAGACCTATGCAAGAGGTTTGTGGTCCCAGTGGTGTTGGTATGGGCAGGTAGACTTCTTTCCCACCACAGCTGCTGAGGAGTGAGGACTTCATCTCCGTTGCTCAATTCCACAACCGCTGCACCTCACCGCAATCTCTGGCAGAGGGCCCTGCCCACTGGCTGTGTGAACCTGGGCATGTCACCGGGAGCTGCATCCTTGCTGCTGATGCGTGGATATCTTGAAGGATGGTGAAGCCCAGGATATCTGGGCCAACAATGTTTATTCCAGCTGGGACAGCCCCAAATGCTGTTGAGGGCCAAGGCAGCACTGAAACCCAGCAGCTTTTCTGGTGGGGCTGTCGCAGGGCAGCAAAGCTGTTACAGCTCTCGCTGTGTTTGGAAACCACAGTGCCCTCGTATGACCCTGACATGCTCTCGCCTGTCTCTGCTCTCCTTTTCCTCTGAAACTGCAAGGATGGATGAAAGGCTGGATCTGTCTCTTGGCTCCTGATCTCCTCTGAGCAGCCCTGTTGCTCTCAGGGACAAGTGGCAGCACATTTCCTCCAGGCTGGCGGATGCTGGTGGCTGTGGGATGTGCTCTGCACGGGCACCCAACCGATTCCCTGCACCTCTGAGAGCAGACTCAAAAGGTTGACAGCCCCAGGTAACATTTGGCTCGGTGCTGAATAGAGCAAAGCCTTCTGCAGTACTAAAATCCTATTTAATGTCCTCACGACGGGGATTGCCCACAGCAGGGGGCCGGTGACATCAGGCAGTGGGCTTCTCCCACGGGTCTGCTATGACACGCACGTTGGTGTCACTGCACAGCAGCAGCCGCTCACAGAACATGTGCAGGCTGGGAAAGTGCAGGTTTTTGGGCTTTTTAAAAAGAAAACTGCATTTATTAAAGACAGGCTTTAAAAACTGGGTATCACAGGAAGCCAAGACCCTGATCTACCCGTGAGGGATTGCCTGGGCTGGCAGGACCTGTGTTCTTTGCTCAGCCAGACCTGGCAGCTGAATGCCTTGGGAAGGTTTGAAGGTGACTACCGTTCTGCCTTTACCTGCAAAGCTTGTGACTTGACAAAGTAGATCACGTTCCCTGGGGAGTGGGCTGATCTCAGCCAAACGCATGCCCTGTCCCTCCGTGGCACTGCAGGGTGGACTAAGCAGTGGTCCGCGGGGTGGGAGCCCAGTAAGCCGGCCTGTGCTAGGGAAGAGCAGCTGTTTAGTATTTCTGGTCCCTGCTCCAAGGAGAGGGAGAGGAGAGCTGCAGAGAGTACAGCAATATTTTTTCAATACATTCCATATGTTTCCTCCATAAGTCAAGATTAAGCAGTGGTGCTGGTTGGAATAGAAATCAGCCTGCCGGCTGTTCTGCTGCCTTTGGAGGAAGAACGAGCCCGAGCACAGGCCATGACCTGACTCGAGAACAAATCTCCATGGCGACAAGTGGACTTGTCATGCAGGCTGTCACCGCTCTCGCTGGCGTCACTGCCTTTGCAAGGGCCAGTCAGCCCCGGCTCCATCTGCCCGGTGGAAAACCCTGGATTTTGGCACGGCAGCTTGGACGCTTCACGTTGTCCTGGTGCTGCAGCCCAGTGTGGCATTCCCAGGGAAAAGGCAACATCCTACGGATCGCCCAGCCCCAAGCCACCGCAGCCCAGTGTGCAAACACGAAGGTGGCACGAGGCTCCCAGCTCACACCCCAGAGCTCACGGCCAGCTGCCTCGAGCCTTCGGTTGTCACCTCTCCCACCAGCACACACAACCTCTGAAAATTCCTTTCTCTCTTTTTCCTGGTCTTCTCACTCCATTTCAGTCCTTACCGTCACCACTCCAGTTGCTCAGCTCCAGACACTGCAAAAGCCATCGCTGAAGATGGCAGGTCCGCAGGGAGGAAGAAAACCCAGCAACCAGGAAGGGAAGGAATTTGCTCTCTCCTGAAGGGCACACTCAGTGTAATTACACCAGCCAAATGCACAGAAGCCCTCGGTAATTGCTATGATAATCATTTCACATGTGTGGGATTTTTTAGGCTAAAGTATAATTACAGCTAATTGCTGTTTGATTTTGTTCCTGTTTATATACCCATTAAAGGAATTGTCGAAAAGTCTTAAAAGACTTTATTCTTTTTTTTTCTTTTCTTTTTCTTAGTCATACTGGAAAAAAAGGGATCATGTTGCAACACTCGGAGCTCATGAGTGGCCACCAGCTCTCCAATGAATCTACAACAAAGAGCCACAGTAAGCCCTGATGTTGTCCCAGTGTTGGGAACTGACAGTCCTTGAATTTGCAGAACTAACCAGAATTTGTGAAGATCTTGGCTGTTTGTTAACGAAACCCTTCTGGGCAAGAGGCTGAGGCTGAATGTGTGTGGGGAGATGGAAGAATCTGAGCTGTTTGTGGCAAGTAGGAGAGAAGGTGCTCCCAACCAGCTGTTTGGGGTTAGAAATCAGTCACATTTAGGCTGTGGGCTCCCCGTGGGAAACCAGCCTGGTGTACAAAAAGATACCTCTGATGGCCTCTGTTTTCAGAAGGGGCCAGTGTTTTGGGCTGTCTCCTTTTATTCCTCCCCCTATCCCACGTTGATTTGACTTTTTGCCTATCTGCCAGAGCTAACAGAGAAGCCGATGGGTTGTGGTGCAGGTCCAGAGATTCACCGAGGGGTTCTCTTGGCATGGCTGGGACCGGTATCATCACTGATTATGTTTTCTCAGCCCTGGTTTTTTAACACAATTGTTCTAGGACACAGGTTGGAGAGACTTAATCATCAGGTGTGCTCAAAATCTGGGGAATCATCCTGTTGTAACAGCCTGCACTGAGCCCAGATAATTCCCTTATTAATTCATCAAAATATATATGTCTTTCAGCCATCCTTCAGGATGGCTTTTGCAGGTTTTATATTGGAAAATTTGCTTTGTGTTAAGGTGCTGAGCAGGTTCTGGGAAAAGGAATAGAAAAAAACAGTTTTCCTGTCCTGGGAGATACCCCCATCCCTGTCCCCATTTGGAATGAAAAACTGGAACTGGGAATGATAGTAAAGATGAAAGTATTTTTGACTATGTCCACTGCAATGTTTTAGGTCCATTCAGCATTTGTCAAATAAAAATGCAGAACACATGCATAAACAAAACCCTTTCTTACTGAGCTCTTCTATTTCAGCAGTCATTTTTCCAGGAGCTTCTCCCTCACCACGCGCTTCTTCGGGGACCAGAGCACCTGGCAGAAGCTCATGGACATGAGGTGGGTGACGGTCAGTAGAAAAGCTGCTGAAAGAAAGGCTGGAGAGGGACTTTTATAACTCCATTAAATACACCCTGGGAGAGGTGCCAGGCAGGGAGCATCTTAGCAGGCACTGCTACCTCACCAAAATGCAACGTTCCTCTGGAGGAAGGAGAGGCCGTGGCTCACGAAGGCTGTAATAGTCCCATTCCTGAGGGTTGTATCCTTCCGAGGGGACTGAGACCAGCCTTGACTGTGGTGAGCCACCAGCGATCGCTCCAGTCCCTCATCGGCCACGTGCAAAATACAGAGCAGGGAATGATCGTAGAAAATGCAGGATTACGTTGCTAAAGACTGGATGGAAAGAGCAGGCTAGTGCCATCACAACCCTTTGCCCTGGAAAACAGGGAGCTTGTTTGCTCTATTTTTCTTCCTTTCCCCCCCCCCCCCCCTTTCTATTTGGCTTCTGCCTCTGCTCCAAGGAGCCAAATTAGCTCATGGTCTGAGGCTCCAGAAGTGAACATAAGCAGAAGCAAGCTGACATTGACTTGAAATAGAAGCAGAAATAGAGCTGTTTACCATCCTGTTTAACTTTGACACTTCGAAGGAGCAGCGAACAATTTCAGGGCACGGGCACTCACACAACAGCCACCAAAAACATATCCGTAACCACAACTGTTTCCCATGCAGCTCCCCATGAAGCAGATGCTCTGTGGTTGCTGCTTATAGCCACTCCAAAATGCCGCAGGTGAGGATATCACCTGCTTCCATTTGGATGTCCCACTGCATCCCATGGTTGTTAAGGAGCTGATTTCCAAGGGGGTACATTGCTGTCTCTGGCCAGAAGATGGGAGCCCAAACCTCAGCCAAGAATCTCTCACACTTCGTTCTGGGAATACAAGGCAGAGATTGAAAAACAGAGTATCCCAGCTGACTGCTTATCCCTAATTACGATCCCTTTGAGCTGGTGACTGCATCTGAAAGCTGCTGCCCCTCTCGGCACCGGAGCCTGCATGGATACGTGGAGTATTTTTAACCAGGCTTTTCTGAGGAGGATAATGATACGGTGGTGCCTCCTCCCTGCAATTTTGTAAAGTCTCTGTGTTTGGATGATGATTTCAGCCATGGTGCTTACATGCTAAATAGCAGGCGGAAGAAGAATGAGCTCTTGATTAAAATACGTCTAGACATCTTTCTGTATTTTTAGGTCCTAATTTAGAGGAACTACGTATGGAGGGATTTACATAATTTCCAAAATCTCACCTGTTGTTTCTGGTGGTGGTAGGACAGTTCTCAGGGTCAGCCCTCGGTTTTATCAGTGGTCTTGGGACATTTGGTATTTTCCTTATGGCCTCAATGGCTATGGAAGAATAGCTGCTTCCTTTTCTGTAAACATACTTATCCTTAATGATCCAGAGCAAATGAAACTTGTAATGATTGAAGTGTGGGGTGGGGACAGAAGTGAAACAACACTGTTATTAAATAGGACATTTTGAGCCAATCCATGAGTTTTGAAGGCTTGGGGTTGCTATGCCTATGGAGGAGACCCCCTCTAGTTTTCAGACCACTGGTGTAGCTTGAAATTCCCAGTCCTGAGTCCAGGACTGCCAACAGTCTGCAGAGTTTCTTTACCCAGCATCCACCAAACCCTCTGAAGGGAACTGCTGTCATGCAGAAATGACTGCCCCAGGGAACTGGATGTGGCAACTGAGCCTTTCCATTTGAAAATCAGCTTGTTCCAATTCAATCCATGTTGGCAGCATCCTGAGGTTACAGCAAGTTTGCTGCCGGGCCAGGAGCTGCTGCCAGCAGGACACGTTTTCTAATGGTGTGAATAGACTCAACCTAAGAGCAATTTACTCTGCCTGTAGAAAAGCATCAGGATCCAAATCAGCCATGCTCCAGGTAGCTGTGACAGCACAAATCCCACCCTGATTTGGTGGGATTTGGTCCACATATACTCCACTCCAATTATTGCTGGCACTCAGCTCGATTTGGAAATCAAGTTAGCTAATAGCCCTATTATTTAAACTTATTGAGCAGACCAAAAGTTGAGTCTGCAGTTTCCATCCACCAACAATCAACTTGAGTGTTTTTAGCATTCCCACCACTCCACTGCGTATTTGGTTACAGAGGCTCAAGGCAGTAGGAACTTACCGTCAGACGCAGCTTTATTGAAGAACTCGACAATCATTGGGCTCTCAAACGCAGACACAGTTGAGAGCCAGGGTTAATTTTGCTGGGAAAGAGGAGCCGAAACTCTTTGGACTCCACTAGGAACAAAAAGTGACATTTGGGTGTATTTTGCAGAGATCTAGAGAAAACAGGCTCTGGAGTGTTTGGGTACAAAATTGCTTCTGCCAAAATCTATTTCTCCTTCAGAAGAACCTGATTCTGCAAGGCACGGAGCTGAGGGGGTCACACAGCTTGCTCAGCACTGCAGAAAGCAGGTTTCTGAGTGACCACTTTCTGATCTGGGAACTAAACAAAGGAAAAGGAAGGGAGACACTAACTGAGACATAATTAAGTTTAAATTACCCTATAATGGCTCAAAGGATAAAATCAGACAAGCTTTTTTTTCCTGGTAGAGAAGACGATCTGAAACAGGTCCTATGACCAGTAACATTAAAAAGATGGCAGGGTAAGAAAAATGAGAACTTCTGTGCCTTGTAAAATCCTCTGTTCTGTTGGGCTTAATGGCTCTTTCTTTTCAAGAAATGCTTCATCCTATGAATGTGTAACCAGCATCCAGAAGAGGATGGCATTGCACATCTGGAATAATGCTTCCTAACAGCTCTGTGGAGGTGGTGGAACTCAAAAAAGTTAATGAGAAACATAAGCTTGCCAAAAGTGGGTGGGAAAAAGGGTTAGAAATACAGCAAAGTGGTTTGCACCCAGATCACAGGAACATTTAATGACTCAGTGTGTGCTGATTTTTAAGCTAGAGACGTTGTCAACTCCTTAATGATTTCTCCATCCATGGGCCCATTAAGATGAGTTCAATGTACTTAATGAGCCAGCCCTTACCAGGGACAGAAACCCAGGTCCTTATTGTGCCTATGGATGACTAACGCCAGGAACCCTCTAACTGTGTCATCTCAAGGGTATCATTCAAAACCCGTCTGGGAACCCTCCCAGTGCCCCACCACCATGGTGGCTGAGCAGCCTGCACCACAAGGTGAGTTTTATTTTTGGATCTGGGTCTCGCTTTCGAGAGCCATGATCCCTGCTCCCATCGCCTGTCAGCACCCTAGGCTCCTTTCAACCTGGGACCATCCCAGTTCCTTGGACGAGAGCTCATTTCAAAGGCTTCCCACAGCTATTGTGCTGTGGCTGTCTACATATTTCAGCCCTTCACTGTCCCTGCCCCCAGCAAGCGGCTGATCAGAAGCTCTGAACTTCATCTAAAAACACAGAAATTAAACTTTGAACTAAATAACCCCCCCATCCAACCTTTACTGAAATACTCTTTAAAACCAAATCCTTATATATTCCAAACTCAAAACCATCTGGGTTTCCAAGCCTCAGGAAATTACAACTCCCATTCTGGAAATAAAACGCATGTTTGTCCATATATCACATTAATTAAACCCCATAATATGGAAAGAGGCTGGTAAAATGCTTTCCTGATGGCTGGCAGATTTGCATAGCAATTTATCATATTAACCATTGCTATTATTATTATTATTGCCATCATCATCGTATTTTCCTTCATGTTGGCTGTGTGTAGAAAGATAGTGTGTTCTTTGCTGATCAAGATAGAAAAATATCTGGTCTCATAGTGCTCTGATGATTATTTACATCCCCTGTCTCGCACTGGGGAATCCCAAAGCCTTGTAGACGTGCTGACTTACTGATCGTAGCATGTGATTTTAGCAAGGAAGACATTTAAAACTGGATGACGACATGGATAATTCATATAACCGAGCTCTGGCAGACTGAAGAAGACTGCAGATCTGCTACTGCAAGGGCTGTGGTTACATCCCCTCACTTCCGTCTCAGGGACAACTTCCCATCCGCCTCCGTTAAGCGGTGGAATGGGAAAGCCCTCAGAGATGGAACCTACCCAGTGCTACCAATCCAGCTCCTGAGCCGTGTTCCTGCAGCTCCTGGCCTGTGAGTGGGATGGTAGGAAATGCCACATCAGAAACATTCCAGCTACTGGGGGAAATGATTTGGAGACTGGGAAAACTGCAGACTTCAGTTGTTCTTCGTGGGTTTTGCATTTTTTCCTGGTGAGGTACAGTGCACGGAAAACCATCGTATGGTATGTGGTCAGCATTTTTACCATAAACAGAGCAGTTGCACGTTGTTAAATTATTATTAGCTCAACTACCACGGGGAAGGTTGTCTTAGCCTCTTCCAACAGGACTAAAACAAACATCCACAAGCCCTTACCTAGCCGTGTGTTAGTATGAAGGCATGGCACTCCCATAATGTGCACTGTCCCACATCTGTCCTCCCAGACCGACCCTTCTTCCCACCCAGCCTGAGGACATTAGTCCAAGCCTCATCGGAGGAATTTATTGTCCAAGAGATGGGTTGAACCTGTGGATTCTGAGCAGTCTAAATTGTCTCAGACTTCAATACGTGCCTTCATTCCCCAGTTGTGCCAGCCCATCCTGAGCTGAAATAGTCACTGCCAAAGGAAATCTGGATCCAAATTTTGAATTCCAAACTCTGAAGCTGGCAAGATCTGTACCAAGAAACATGACAAAATAAGGGAAGATTTTCATAGCCAATTTCTTCCTGCCTGGATACAGCTCATGCCATTCAGGTATGCCAACACCAATACCAATTTTATTAAACATTTTCATGGCGTTTTGCTGTGTCTATGCCACGGGAAAAAAGGCATTACTTTATCAGGAATGGTCTGTAGACAGAGCACACAGCAAATCCAGCTTCTCATCCTCATCCAAGGGGCACCCATCAAAACAGAGTTTGGACTAGATGCAGCTGTGAGTCTCAGCCTGAACCTGGAGTGACCATCCCGCTGTTAGGGGGGGGAGGATTTCAGCTTCCAAAGTCCTGCCGAATGGGGACTGCCAAGAAACGTGGCAGTCTGCAGCAGTAACTTCCCTGCCATGAGGATCTGCCACAGCGACAGCTGGTAGCAGTGTGTTCGGTCACTGGCATTGCCCCTGGGTGGGAGTGGGAACGTGTCCTGTATCCCAGCACCGGTTCACTGACCCCCTCCTCAGCCTGTGCAAGGATTCCAGGGCTTTGACTCCGTCAGCAGCCCAGGCTCTGCAATTAACAGTCACGTTATTGTCAGCCAAGCAACTGTATATTCCATATGTGAGATGCAGGAGATCTTGTGACAGCCACCTCGTCTCACAAAGCAGGGGATGTTGAGCAAGACAAAACATCCCATTCCCTCTCCTCCCCGGTTAAAATAAATGTCATATACTCTGATCAGCCTCTGTGTACATGCACGCAGGCAGCAGGAGAAAATCAAACATCAAAAGGAAAAAAAAAACCCCTAACCGGATATTGACATCAATAGGAGTTCTGTGAGTAGAGATGAAATGTAAAATTGAGCCACAATCCGGCTGAGAGAAGTTAAAGACGCCGTTAACCCTTGAGCAGATCTGCTGCTGACATGAAAGGCAGGAGAGCTGTAACGGCTCAGGGCTACTTGTTCTTACATGGGCACCTGGGCTGCGCTTTTCTCAGGCATCTGGAGGGAATTTGGCACCCGAATTCCTTGGAAAGTCAGACACATAATGCCATTGGTTCCTTGCCACTTGTCTTTAACCACCGCTACAGATGGAACATGTCAATGGGGAGAAAACCAGTTTCCTTCATCTTCCTCTCACCGTAATTTTCCCATTCCTTCTTTCCTAATGGAAAGAACCATCTGTTCCGGTGATGAGGGGAAAAAAGGATGACAAAGGAGAAAGGAAGCAAAGATGTAGGGCAAAATTTTCTGACAGGAATTTTAGCTTGGGTTGAGAAATTTAAAAAAAAAAAAAAAGGCACTAGAAGAAGCTCCTGATGGAAAATTCCTGGCAGCTTTAATGTCACAACTTCCGACCTTTGGCTGCTTCAGCCAAAAATCTCCTGCAGACACCCCGATGCATTCCCAGCACTGTGTTCTGCGCACTGGGTCTGGGCTGATCCTCCCTTGCAGAAGCAAAGCTCTAGCTGGGAAATCAGACCCCGAATCCAGTTCTGGGGAGTCAGCAATTCCATTCCACTCCCACTGGCTCGGACACCCCATCCATAACCCCTACCCAAAGACTGTGCCGTAACGGGACGTGACCCCCTTAACTGCCACCTGAAATGCATGACGTTCGTTTGTATCCCAAGAAAACACAATTTATTTTCTTAACATTTTTTTATTTGTTTACTTTAAGAAATAATCAGGCTTAGAGTTTGTGTGAAGGGCTGGCTTTTCTTGCACATTTTTATCTGACAGAACAAAGGGATTTATTTCTCCAGCAAAGAAACAGCAAATAACTTGTAAAGGCACACTGTAATTCCATCTATTTGAAGTTGTTTCTAGTGTGGCAGCAGCCCCAGATAACTTAAGAAGTTGCAAGTTCAGAAGGGATTTTTATCTCGCTGCCTGGAAAAGCATCTCCTTGACAGTATCAGTGGAATCTCAACACGAGGCTGTTGTTGAAATAACAGGAAATGAGAGCGGTCGCCCCGGGTCCAAGGTTGCCCCAGAATGTGGGCTGAAAGCCTGGCTGTCTGGTGGGGAACCCCTCTCTCCAGAGCAGCTCCATCCCACCAGCTTGTCTCCCACGGATGAACTTGGGAGACTCACAGCATCCCCTCAGCGTCAGGGGGCCTTGGCACAAAGCATAAAACCAAGCCTTGATGGAGGAAAGCAGGGTAACTCTGTGCTGAGGTTTCCTGGGCCACAGCGGGTGAGCAGGTCCCATCCCCGACACAGACCCATGCCCACCAGGATGTGGGTTTGACTCTCAATCGCTCCGTCTGCTCAGCCGATGCCGGTTGTTAACCACCACCACGTGCTTGGCACGAGCTGTCCCGACTGGTACCTGGAAGAGATGAAGCAAAGAGCCCACGATGGTAAAGGGCCTGAATTTAGCGTGTTTCACCCCCTGAACGATGCACCCATCGGCAGGGCCGTGGTGGTGTGCATTCGGGAGGGGAAGGGTGATTTGGCTGCACCATCACTCTGGGTGCCAGCGCTCGGCAGATCCCTGGGGGCTGGTGCCTGGGGGTCCCAGGGCTGTGACCTCAGGACCTGAACCTCCGGTCCCCTTTGTTGCATGCATAGATGCCTTCAGGGCTCGCTGCTTCTTACTCCAGGTGTTCAGCTTGCACTTCTTCTTCTGTTTTGTTCAAACAGCCTTATTTATTCCCAAGTGCAGCAGGATTAGGCCAAAACAGATTAGCTGCAGGTTTTGCTGCATGTGAACCCAGGCAGACAGCAATTCCCATCCACGCGATGCTGCAGACCTGGGCTTAGCAAGCATCACAGTTGGGTTTGCATCTGACCTTTGCTAGAGACAGACCTTTTGGGACAAAATGTGCATGTCTCCTGGCAGGAGGGCAGGCAGGAGGCTGCGGGTGCTCAGCTCTGAGTAGGATCAAGCAAGGGGTGCGTTACTGATCCATCTCTGCCTTTTGGACCTGGGATCCCAGCCATGTGGTATATCACAAAGGTGATGATACAGGACATATGGAGCTGTGTGTTTCAACATACATTTTTGAAAAGCTATTTAATACATTCCTTCACACCGAGTAATGCCTTGGAAAGGATCCAGGGTTGGGGATGGTTCTATAAACACATCATCTCTCGCTGCTCTTCTACCTCTTTTGCTGTGAGCTGAAGGCTATGGCGTTTCCCTCTCTTGCTGTGGAAGCCTTGGATGTCACTTAAGATCTTGCTGGTCTATTAAAGCACAATCTTTCATTCTTACTCAACTTTCGAGTCAGAGCAGTCCACGTCAGAAAACCTCTGTGGCGTTTCATATAGTCTGTGCCTTGAGGAGATGATTTCCTAGAAGCAGCCTTCTATTTCTCCAGCTATGAAAACATTCCCAGTACATCCTGTATGTGGAGATGATTATGTGCAGCATACACACCCACTGGATTGTTTTTTCTAGCTTTTTATTTGTTTGAATTGTTACTAGAGATAGGTGACATTTTCTCACAACGTTTTTTCAACCGGAAAATGCAGGTTCAAAGATACTGGAGGGCTTTGAAAATGTGTATTGAACCTACCTATTTCACCATTTAGGATAAGATAAACATTCAAAGTTATTTTGAAATAGAAAGTTGTTAGAAACAAGCTATAGATCTACATTTCCATAGAACCAGCAAACAAATATAGATGTTATGTTGAAAAGATCAGATCTGTTAGGTTGAGATTTTTACTTAAAAAGAACAAATATTTCAAAGCTTGGAATCCAACCTGGATGCTTTGCTCAAACCCAGGCAGATGTATTCCAGTTGGGGAGGAGGAGGGATTCAAAACAAAGTTGGATTGTTTCCCCACAATTTCTAAATTGCCAAAAAGCCAAATCAGCATTGGTTGTTACAGCCTGATATTCAAATCCACCCTTAACTGGGCCTGAATCTATCACAGTTGCTTATTTCCCACAGGATAAAAGCTCGGTGTTTAAATTTTACAGTGGGAGATGGTATGAAAAAGCTTTCCTTGACTGATGGGCAGGAATCAGCCTCTGTCCCCAGCAGCTCAGAGATACCCAGCTCATCCTGAAGACTGTGCTGAAATTAGGGATGCAGCAGTCAATCCAATCAAAAATTACTACTTTTACGAAATAGTTTGTATCTGTAAAATGTAAATCTTTCCAAGAAAATACGTGTTTTTCAGGAAAAATTCTGCTGAGGGGTGGTTCTTGGGTGCAGGGTAGGATAGCCAGTTTAAATAGGAAGCACCCCAGAGCACATACTGGGGGCATGGGTATGTGCCTGATCCAGGTCTAACCCCCTTTGGGGAGGTCTCACAGGGTCCATCCACCTCATTTTCTCCTCTTGGATGTACTCAGCTTGGTCCAATCCCTGGCAAACTGGGTAGAGCAAAGGCCCTGGAGCTGAAGACTATTTGAGCTGAGTCACCCATCCCTCTCGTGCTCTCTCCCAGAGATGGAATGATGGGTCCCCTCCCTGCGAGGCGGAGGGAGAGCAAATGTCTTGGTTGTGACTGTGCCACCGTTGCATTCCTTGCTCTCCCCCAGACAGTTCAGCAGTTTTCCTCATGGCGAAGAAATCTTTCTCACAGCCTTTAACTTACATTTTTGCTCAAGTTTTGAGAGGTTGTTTGTAATAATTTGCACTTTATTTTCCTACCGGTTTCTGACTCTGACCCAGCTCATCATATCTGGAAAAAGCCTTCATTTAGCAAGTCTCCACTTATTCTTGTGTGTGTGTTGAGGCTCTCAGCCTCCAACACTAATACTTTCAAAGCAAAGCAAAATATGAGTTAATTGGCAGCTACAACGCAGAGTGCCCTCCATGCACACACAAATGACCATCGCTGCTCTGAACTCTTGGTCAAGTTATCCAGAGCGAGCAGCTCGTGCTGATGCTGCACCTTTGCCTTCCTGCCCAAGCAACGGGCTTTGATCACATCTGCAATCCTGACAACTTTCATCTACCAGCAATCACAGAGATTCTCCCATGAGCTAGTGAAAAGAGCATGAAGGGAGGGGCTGCCTCCACTGACACTAATTAAGAATTTATAATTAAATCAAAATCTCCAGAATTCATTTTTATGCAGTGTTCAACTGACTGCACTGCACCAGGAACACGTCAAGCAACCCTGAGGCTCCGGATTTACTGATGCTATCCTAAAGGAGGGGATAAGTGGGGCCATGAACAGAAGGGATTATGACTTCTTGGAAGGAGACAAGCAACGATTAATTCTCAAAGTACAGTTCATGACCTTACCCTGCCAGGAGTTTCATTTGGGTTCAGACCAGCTCCCCAACAGCTCTGCTGCAAGGATGTGGCTGAAGGTACGCCCCATATACCTTACTCTGCTCTATCCGTAGGTATGTCAGGAGGGCATGGTGGCTTATTTCTCCCCACAGCTGGCCATCACTAGGCACCAGAGGGGATGCAGTAATTTTCTAGGTAGTCCAACAAGCAGAGAACTACACAATCCCTGCTCATTGCCCATTAGGATCTGTTTAATTAGTGTCTGAGGAAATGGACAGTAAGTTAGGATCAGGTTTCTATTTTATTCTGAAATTCCATTAACATCTTTACATCCAAGAAGAAATAAGCAGGTTCTGCTGTGTTTTACGGTCCTGTTGCAAACACAAAACATTGCTTTCTGTAGATCTTCGTCTTATACAGACTAAACATGTACAATTAGAGCAAAAGTCATGTGTCTGCATCCAGAGAGACATACCAATAACTGCAGATTGCATTTGGAGCAGTCTGGAGTTAAATCTAGGGGCTGGATCAAGCTATCTCCAATTTTATTCTAAATGCTAATTGGAGTCTGAGAGTTTTTTGATTGAAGTAACAAGGAAAAAACAGTGTGCATCATTTCATCCCATTTTTAGAAAGCACTAGGCATGAGAGCTGGACTCCCAGTTTAATTTGCGTTGCAAGGATCCCTCACTGCATAATGCCTCTGTTTCCAGATATTATTAACAGTGCTAGAGTGTCCTTCCATGTGTTCTGGTGGAAACTTAACTATAAACCAAACATGCTTCTGGGATGATTGCAAAACCTCCGTGAAACTTGACTCACAGTCTAAAAATGTGCTTGTGGAATGGTTGTGGTTGCATCATGTAGGTGCTGCAAAGCAAACACAAACCGGGGAACCTCCTCTCGCCGTCGGTGCTCTTTCCTGCAGCACATTGCCGCACGTCTCCTCCCCAAGGGGTTGCAGGACACTGGAAATGCGTCTCCAGGAACAAGCAAGGCTGCTCTCCATCTCTGCTTCCACCGTTGCTTTTCTTAGCAGCAAAAGCATAACTGGAGCTGGGATCAGAGAGGTTTGTTTCAGCTCCTGAGCTTTATTCCTGAAGCTGAGGAGAATAAAGGGAAGGGAGAGGAGAAACACATCTGGAGGCTGGTGCATGGCAGCTTGGCCTTCACTTTCAGTGAGCAGCATTCGGAGAGGAAATTGCCTTGTGGATAGCTGATACGGGTGTTTGCTCAGGGGGGAGCGGTGGGCCTGGGCAGGGAAATTCCTGAATGCCAAGTCAAATACAGGAAAAAGAATGTGGATTCTGTAAGGAATACTATCCACTGGAGAGAGGCATGAAAACAGCCGACTGCTGGCTGGGTGCTGGGGATGGGCATGAGGTGCTGATCCGATGGTGTGGAGCATGTCCTGGTGTCCCAGCATCCCGCCTTCCCGGTGTAGCCCTCGGATCCTCACCCAGTCCAGTGCTGTGCTTGGGAACAGGCACGGCTGCTGCACATGGCCAGCTCCAGTCTCTCATGGTTTGTAGCCATCCTGCACCATCTTCCAGCTTCTTTATGATGTGGAAGTGGTAGTGAGGGAAAAAGAAAGGAAAAAGGGGAAAAAAGGGCAAAACAACACTATTTTCTGTGACCCTCCTCTGGCCTCTGCTTACAAAAAGTCCTGGCATACATAGCGATCAGGTCTTTGACTGAGCGGCGTTTTAATTTGGGATATATCAAACCAGCATGTTTTCCATGAAGGATCTCGGCACAGAAAGGGAAGAGGAGGCTCACAAGAACCTCTTCAGTTTCAGAGTCACAACATGTGCCCCAGATGCCATCACGACATCTTTGATAGGCAGGCCAGTTGATTTAAAAGAGGGCTGGGGGTTCAGCTAATTGAAACCATTGTGTTATGATAACCAAATGTCCTACATCTTTTGCATCTCCCATCGATGGCAATGCATACTGAAAACAGAGAAATAATAATGCTATGTCCGTTTTCGGGGAGACATCAAAGGATCTCCTGGAAAGAGGAACCCAGTTGTCCCTTGAATGCATCTGGGCTGCAGACAGCCTCTGGAAAAGCCTGTTTCATTCATTCACGAGGCAGAGGAATGCTGTCTGGATGCTTTGAAAAGTGCATGGGCTGGCCGAGGGAGAAGAAGTCTCTGTGGAAAGGGAGTTGTGGGACTGCAACGTGACTGTTGTGGCCAGCCATGCCCAGGTCATCTAGCGGTGTCTTGCCCTCCTATTGTGATGGGTTCTCCGGCTGTGCTGGGCATTTCGGTGGGATACAGCTGGCGCTGTGGTCCCTGTAACCCTGACTGGGATCTGTAACGGGAGGTATCTGGCAACCGGGGAGGAGAAGATGCAGTGTAGCAAACACAAGAAATAAATGCAGTGGTATTGGGACACCAAAGCTCTTTCTGGGGTACTGAGGGGTGATCAGCATTCTCCAGACTAATCGCTGTCTTTGGTGAATTAAAGCCCAGGAGCCAACGTACTCCTTGAAAGCATCTTGGCAGAAATGTATTTCTTCATCCAGACTCTAACCTCTGAAGTAGCTCTGCCCCCGCTTGCTTTCAGCTCAAATTTGGACCAGAGTCGGTGGATGCAGTGAGGCTTTCTCCGCAGCGAAGGAGATGCTGTCCGGATGAATCAGAATCATCCCAGCCCTGCAAAAAAAAACCCAACCGAAAGGCATGTCCCTCTTGGGATCGCCCTGACACGTTCCTCTGCAGAACATCTGCTCCTGCACACCCAGCTGCTGCTGCCGGGGCTGCCGCTCACCTTCCCTGCTCCCGGTGTTCCCGCCTGACCCGAACGGCTCGGCGTGTCCAGGAACCACTTACGCAAGGGCTTTTGGCTCTTTTACCAGGGAGATATCTCCTTTATTTATAAGCTGTCACTGTTTCTGCAGTCAGGGAAATGGCAGTGCCTGAGAATCAGATCGTCTGAAGGAACCTTGAGGTGCCCCTGGAGGGATGGACCCGATATCTTCCCCCAAAAAGCTAAACAGCCACCAGTGTAGCTGCAAACAAAGCTGAGACAACCTGAGCCCTGCTGTAACCAAGGGACCAGCCCGCTCCTCATCACAGGATAAATTAAAAATAACATGTACATAATTAGTGTAAATTGGAAACAGAACATGGAGGGGAAAGGAGAGATTTGTTCCTCTGTTGCAATTTGGCCCTGCACTGGATGCCTCTGAGGCTGCCTCTGTCCCTTCTTCATTTCTTAGGAAAAAGGGGTGGGCTTTACTGATTTTTGAAGGCATCTGATTGCACCAGATGGTAAATATATATTTTTTTTCATTCTCCTGGGAGGATGCCCTGTGAATCACCTAACAGGGCTTTATTGCTTTCTTCTGCATCCCCTGGCCAATTTCTGAGTGCAAACACTCTGTTTTGTTTGCATTTATAATGAGGCATTTGGAAACATCTGCCAACAGCTCAGCTTCCCAACCAGACAGAAAGCCCACTTTCATTTACTGGTATTTTAAATAGCAATTAAAATCACAGACCATCTTCTCCTCATACTTCCACAAGCAGAAATATGGGGTATGGCCTCTAGAAACCCAGAATAACTGAAAGCAGAGCTTACTCCTATGCTTCATCAATCATTATTCTGAATACAGAAGATAACAACAACAAAAAAACCCTCCACCTTATTAAAGGCATAACACTGAGAGGATAGTTTTGCTAAACATTCATGAGATATTGGAAAATTCAACTCCAGCCCTCATGTTTCATCAGCTGCAGCTAAATACTTCAGTACAGATGGACAGAGCCCAGATGGCAACCTCGTCTGTGGAATTTGTCTTTGCTCTGGACCATATGCTGCTCAGAAGTAAAAAGGATGCCGAGCTTGCTTTGAAGCTGGGTCTGGGGTGCTCTGCGGGCGGACGGGTGCCACATGGAGACTCAGACCTTCTCATCTGCATGTGACCGACCTGCCAACTGAATCCTGGTGACATGGCAGGGACACGGTGCTGGCAGTCCCATCGGGGCGTATTCGTGGAGACACATCCTACCAGGGAGCAAGGGGTGTCCCAGGGAGTCGTGGACATCACATTGGGATGCTGTTTCTGGGATAGTGAATAAGGAAAGATGGGGGTGTCATCCAGGCAAGCTGTGTTTTTAGGACAGAGTTAGAGTGAGAAAGGTTTGGCAGTTTGGGCAGAGCACTTAGGTAAGAGCAGGGAGTTTTTCTTTGTGGAGAATGTGAGAGCTGAGCAAACATCTTCAGCAACAGCCTTTTTAAGTCTGCAGCTGAATTTTGTCTCCTCCCTGAAATGCTGCTGCTCTGCATGTAGAAATTAGCCTTCTTTATTCCTTCCACATTCCCATGACATATTCTGTTGAGGGTGCCAAGCTTTGGATAAGTAACATCACCCAACTGTGCATCAGTTTTATCAACACCTGGCTAGGCAACCAGCAGAATCAGTTTGAGAGAAGGATGAACAGGGCTCCCAGACACATGCCTGATTGCTAAGACTTAGTTTTCATCCTCCAGTCTGCTGTGTCTGGCTCGGTGCATGGTGGCAAACGGAGGACAAGGCTGTCTTGGTCCAGCACAGAGGGGCACTTTTAACAACCCACTCACTGAGTCCCCAGATCAGCAAAAGGATCTGGGAATAACAAGGTGTGAGTGGATGCTTGGTTAAGGCACAAATGGCTGTTGGAGAAACCGTAAGAGGGGGAATAAACAGATTTAATCAAGCTGTGTTTGCTCAGCAAGGTGTGCCGTGACTGAAGCCTTAGGGTAAGGTAAATGGAGGTGAGGCAGTGCAGTGCAGCTCATGGACAACTCCAGACCTTCTCCTCCATCTCCACCACACACTGCCCTTGCAAAGGAGAGCGCAGTCCAGCTGGGTGGCCTCCATCCCACCCTGCACTGCGATTCCCCAGGCCCCAGCTCTCTTCCCCAAACAGGGAGCAGACAAGACCTTCAGAGGGTCCTGTGCAATGCTTATGTTTCAGAGACATATGTTTTTAAAGGTAGCAGATGTTAGAGAACGCTGTTTGCCAATTCTCTTTGGTTTAACCACTGCTCTGGGACTCTTCCCTTATTTATTACCTTTGAAAGCAGGAGCATGGCATCAGCCTTCATGGAGATGATGGCTCATCCCCCATTTTCATCCTTCCCTTGCACTTCACAACTTTTTCTCCTTCCCAAGCCCCTGGCATCACCAAGGGCACTTGAATCTGGGCAGTGAGGGCAGAGCTGCATCCTTCCCCTCCCACTTCACCCTCTCCATCCATCTCACATCTCAGCATGGCTCTGACAGAGGAGGGGCATTTTTATTGCACACACAGCCCTGTGTATCTTTTCCTTAGCATTTTTTTTCCTAGATGTACACACGTTTATCTACAGCCATTTCTACAGTCAGAGATGTTAATTTGGCATCATATATGGAAAGTTTTAGACATCTGATCAGAATCAGTACAAGCTACTGGGATTTGCTTGCCAGCTGAAGGAAAAAGAAAGGGCCAATATTAAAAAGAAGTCTTTCCTTAATAAGCATAAGTACTGCAAATATAAACACTTAAAAATACTATTAACTCTATTTAGAAAGTTCTGGTGAATCAGTAAAGTGTGGGGGTGAAAGAGTCAAGCAGGGGCAACAAAATACAAGAGTTGAGTTTTTTCTTGGAGTGCTCTGAGAGATCCAGGCTTTAAAAAGATGCCTCTTGAGCTGTATATCTGATTTTCTATCTGCAGCTTACTGTGTTTGCTTTGGGCCTGACCCAAAGTCCCTTAAAGCCACTGTGACGGACCGGAGTGGCGCTACCCTCCACAGCATTCCTGGCTGCAGATTGCTCAGCCACTGCTGCAGAAGATGCCCGCAGGAGGGTTGCTCCACGCAAGGCCACGAGCCCAGGGCTTGGCAGATGTTGTTCAATGATTCCTGCCATACAGGAGTCCAGAACGGAGGAGATAAAAGCCTCTGAGCTGGCCTTTCCTTCACACCTTCCTTAGGTTTATCCTGGACCAGGGACATAAAAAGTGGGGCCAGAAGGGGAGTCTCACATCTGATCCCACTCCACCTTTGCTCATGCTGATTTTGGGAGCAGTGGAGGCAGAAGCCCTGGATTCAGGTAGCTCACTCTCCTGCTACAGAGAGTTTGGTGACCCTGGGAGCTCTTTCTTCTTTAATTCTCTTCTTCTTTTTTTTTTTTCTCTAAGGCATTCAGGGTTTGGCATGTCTAGAGCTGCAGGTGCAAAGCTCAGAGGAAGGCTTGCTGGTAAAAGATCTTTGCAGAGGGGATTTGGGTGTCTTACCCATCAGCAGGAGGACTTTCCAGATCGCAGCAGCTGAACGTGTGAAAAGCACAGAGCTCTCCAAATCCCCAGCAAAAGCTCCAGGGACAGCCAGAGCCCGATGCTTTCCTGCGTCGGCTGCGTCAATCATGGAGCAAAGCCTGCCTGTCCCTGGCCTCCACCCACTCGCACCCCTCCAGCCCTCCCTCCAGGGCACGTGTCAAAAAGCCATCTTCATTTTTCTGACATGCTTTTCCTGCTCCTGGGGCTGAATTAACACTAAATGAGCCACAGATACCTCTGTAATTAACGGCCTCTGTTCCGCATCAGTCTGTTATTGAAGATGCTCCTCTATTGCAAGGGAACTTGCCTCTCGCTTCTCCTTCTCCTCCTCCGACCCCAACACCCCCAGATCCCTCCTCTTTACATCTTATCCTGTTCCCCTGGGATCCAGCTTCATCATCTCCCCTCCACTTCCAACAAGGGTACACAAGCACAGAGCACTGGTGGATTCTCTCACCTCTTCCCCTGTTCTTTGAACCGAGGATGGAGCACAAGTTTTTCATGAATGAGAGAGCAATTTGAAGCCACGTAAATAAAAACAGCAACAATAACAACAGAACAAACCAGAAAAAGATGCTTGGGAATGGTCAGAAATACTTTTGTTCTCTTTTTCCTTGCAAGTTTTATTTCTTTCCAGCCCTTCCATGCTCTAAAGCTAACCAAAGCTTGAGAAAACTCAGGAAAAGGTTGGCCCGTAGTAGCCCAAACACAAGTGACAAACCTCTCCAGAAAGCTCATTTGCAAACACGTGCTCCTATATCCCTGCACTCCTGCAGATGGTGGTAGGATTCGGGTTTGTCCCCTCCGCTTTAGCTCCAGCATCCGTGTTCCTGGCTCCCATGGAGGCACCACTGGACAGCCCATGCTAAACATCGTGCCAGAAACTTGACTTTCTCATGAACTTCAGGCCTATTTTCTAGTCTGCGCCCAGCTCCTTGCAGGCAGGATTGTCTGGCCAGTGGATTCTGGCCGTTTTGCATGGAAAATGAGATGTGTCAGCCTGCATGGCCGGGTGGCTTGCCAGCTGCGTCCCTAACAGCACTTCACAGCCTCCTCATGCTCCTCCCTTCCTTGTTCAACGAGTTGCCTTTGCTCATATTCGCTTCACACATGGGTCTACAACGAGAGGACCTGTGAGATCGTCCTTGGTGGCCTTGGGCCAGCTGTCCAAGCCCCAGCTTTCCCACTGCAGCAACCAGCACGCTCCTTGACACAACGGAACTTAGTGTACAGCTGTTTTTCCTTCTTCTTCTTCTTCCTCTTTTCAGAACTGCTCAACACTTTAGTTACTTCTTTCTCCATTTCCCCAAATTTCAGTGCGGGGTACGTGGTGATCCTTACCTTCCCCTTGCAGCAGCTGGTGCTTGTTGAGCTGGCTAAGGGCCAGTCTGTGCTGGAGCTAAACCCAGTGACACTCCTGACTCAATATGATCTACCCCAGCCCAAGGCAGTTTATGCTGATAATAATAACGAGGCATCAAGCTCCATCACTAAGGATCTGCATTAAGCTCCAAGCTCAGGACTTTAACTGAATTTCATAGCAACCTCTGCGTCATTCCCTGGGTCACCAGCATTTACAGGGGCTCCCAAACCTCGTCTGGCAAACCCCACCTTGCAGTCCCTTCCTCCCTCGGTACTCCCAGACCAATTCCCTCTTTCTTCTGCACTTACTGCCATCAAAGTGAGTTCTCTGGTTAAGTGGTTCTTCCAGTTACCCTATTAATGAGCCTTTTAATTAGTATCCTTTTTTGCTAAGTAATTGCTACAGCATGAGATCCACTAGGGAGATGCAAATGAACTGGAAGCAGGATGTTGCAAGGTGGTGGAGGAGCTGAATGCTGCTATTAATATCTTCTGACAGGCTGCGTTAGGAGGAGCAGTAATGGCCCCGGACAGGCATGTACCTGCCAGGGATCGTGTGGTTTCCCCTCACCATCACACACCTGCCAAGCAGCCCCTCTGCCTGGTGCCTTGCCTTGCCAAGGGCCACTGGCTGATGCTAAATTCACTTCACTGACCTGGAAAGACATTGCATACGAGCAGAGTCGTTTGAGTTGCAGAAGAGGATGCATTCTACCTGCATGAACCCTTGCGTTAGGCAGGGGCCAGGTTAAGCCATGGAAATGAGAAATATCTGCAAAGGGGATGCTTTTCTCAGCAGATGTAGGTGGAGGTTTTGTACTCACACAGCTCTTTCAGGCTCCCACTTAAATTTCCATTACCTCAGGACAGCATGAATATGGATATTACAGATGCCATTGCTCTTCATTCAACAGTTATAGGGGGAAATCTGGGCAAGAAAGTGAGCAGGCATGGCCCAAGCAGCATGCTAAATCCCAGCCCTCACCAGGATCTCATTTTCTGACAGTCTGCTTCTCTACAGGTCTAACTATGCCAGCCACACTGCTCATGTGCTGAGCTGCTTCTCACCCTTGAGCAAAGCAATTTCTGCTTGCAAGGAGCTGCTCAGCACCACCAGCTTAGGGTCCAAAGTATGATTTCCCCATCATGGCTCTTGTGCTGCCAAACTGGGAAAGCAGCAGCCTGTATCTTCTGGGAAATGGCTGAACAAGACTCAGCCGGAGCTGCTTTTTGTCTGAAAAAGAAGGATATGCCCAAAGGGGCTGCTCTGGGGAAAAACAGTCCTTGTGTTGTACAGGAGGGAGATGTTAGACTTCAGGGAGCAGACAGTAAAGATGCTCAATCGTGTAAGCAGGATGAGGCTGTGGTCAAATGAGCATCAGGATCTTGGCATGTAGTACTGGCCTCTGTGGAGGCTCAGTAGAGATTTTGGCCACTGGCCACATCCTTCGACATCCACAAACCAAAACGTACCTCCACCAAAAGAGACAGCAAGAAAAGCCTAACGGACTTAATTCTTCCCAGGCTGGCTCCCTTCCCAGGTTTGTCTGGGTATTCCATGTGCACTGCTCTATCACTGCAGTTTTGCTGTTGCTTCTTTTGAGGGTCCAGCCCCACAAGCCATGTGTCTGCTTCTGGGCTGGCTAAAGGCCACGTCCGAAGTCCAGCAGTGCTTGGAGGTGCAGCCATCCCTGCTCCAGGGAGGCTGGGGTCTGGGACAGGAGGGGTTCCCCAGGCAGCAGCTGGGCTTGCTGGGGATGAGCACCCAGATTGCCACAGCTAAAATTTGCGAGGGGAAACAGAAAGAAGGGTCTGAAACCCCAATGGAGCTGGGGCTGGCAGCGCTGCTGCAGGTAAAAGTCTATTTGGGAAATTTCCAGCATAGCTGAATTCTGCTGATGCACAATAAATGGGGACCTTTGTGGAAGAGCTGTTCAAAGCTCCCAGCTTTAAGGGCACATTTCCCCCAGCACCACAACCAATGTTTCTTTTGTCAATACAGCGGGTTCCCCATGAATCCACATCTCGCCCCTCTCTCAGAGGCAGCATCCACACAGCTGTCAGTTCTGCTGCTGTTGCTGCCTTTTATCGTCTGCATCCCTGAGCAGAGCTCACAAGTGATGCTTTGTACCGGAGCTAGAGCAAAATAAAAGACCCATGCTCTAACACACGAAAGAAAAAAACCTCATCTCACCCCCTGTGTTTTTCCTGGAAGTGTCACTGCTCTTAATGCATCAAATAATTAGAATCACTTCTCCCTTTTGTTTGCCTTGGCCCTTGCAGCCCACGTTGAACAGGCCAACATAAACCTGCGTGCACTGCAGGAATTTTGGGCACAGCCTATTCTGCAGTGCAGGGTTCAGTGGGGGACTAACTCTGAAAATCCATCGCCCCCATCTCTGCTTTGTGGGTCTGAGCAGCTACGGGCACAGTTGGTCGCTGCCCAGCAGAGGAGCTGGGACCAGTGTCCCCCTCCACCCCAAGACTTGACTGCAGATGGAATATTCACTCCCAGGGATCCACCTGTAAGAAAACCCTTGGCACTGGCATCAGGGAAGAGAAAACTGGGAAAGGACTTTATATGCATGGGAGATTTCAGCTGGGAACAGCCGGGGCAGAGAAACACGTGCTCACCTCGGAGCTGGCGGGAGAGCGGTGGGATGTGCCCAGCAGCCAGCCAGCATCAAACAGCACCTCCCGTTCCCCTTCACCTTGCACAGATGGTGCTGCTTCATTTATTTTCACTGTCTTTTCCCCCCTGTGCTGGTCAGAACAGAGTTTGGGATAAGCAGGGCCAGGCACTGCCTTGGGATGACACTTGGGGAGGTCCCTGATGTGGAATGCTGGGAGGAGAAGGAGCAGCTGATGTCTGCTTTGGTCCCAGCCCCGAACGGAAGGTTTGAGCATGATGCTCATGGTTCAGATGGGTAGGTATCTCCCTGAATTCCTGATGGGATGTTGAACAAGTTGTGTTGTCTTTGTAGCTGGGAGTGGGGAGGAAGCTTCCTCCTCCTCCGGGCACTGTGGATGTGACATGGGAGAACAGGTCCCTTGCAAGTGTTGGCAAACCACCCATCCTGGGTGAGGTGGGTGTTGCACCATGAACTTGGATGCAGAGGGGTTGTTCAGCACCCCCTTGCCACCCGCTGTGCCATTCATACTGATCTGGATGGATGGATGGATGGAGGGACGGACGGACGGACGGACGGACAGATGGCAGAGCCAAGTGTCAGACCCCGGAATGAGCAGTCAAGGGTGGCAGCACAGACCCTGCACGCTCGGCTCCTGCCTGCTGCTGCCTGCCTGCTCTCAACACAGGCTCTGATGGTAGGTTAAATTTTAACAATAGATTGTTAAATAAATACATTGAGGGTTAGCTGTGCTGTAGGTATAGACCCTTTCAGATTTGCTATGTTCCAGCAAGTATGTTTTCAATAATTGGCTAATATTTTTAAAAAATGAAATAACCTATGCTACTAAATCTCGTCTTTCTCTTATTATGAGACATTTATTGCATGCTTAAAAGCATATGTCTTTAATATCTGAAGCAAAGGGAAGTAATATATGAGGGATCTCTTCTTAGACTTGAATACGTGTAGTCCTAATAACAATTATTAGTTAGCATCAAACACGCCCTAATGAAACAGAGAAACCTGATCATTAGGAACTTTACAACTGGACATGCTTCAGAAATAAACACAAATAGGAGTATTTCTCTCTTAATCATCTGAGATTTCACAAGACAGAAAAAGCATCAGACGTGTCGAGATGCCTCTACATCTTTGAGGAGATTAATAGACAAAGCAAACCGATAGGATTTCTTAGAAAGTTGTGCAAACAGTTTTGGAAGCTAGTCTCAGTCCTGATTCCTGGTGATTATATTCTCTTGAAAAACTGAAATTGGAAAACTACCTGTCATTGCTGCTGCTGTCATCGCAGAGGTATATGGATGTGTTGTTGCAGAATTGCATTCACTTTCTGGTTTATTTGTACAGAGGTACCAGCACTGCCTTTTCTCCAGCGGGGAAAAAACTGTCCAAAGTCTTGGTGAGAACGAGCCACATAGTTTTCAGAAGATTTTTGTCTGAGGATGCAATCAGCCGAGGTCAGTCCTGCTCTCAGAGACCTGAGCACAGCTCTTAAATGTTACTCAGGGAGTTATTTTTGTAAAAGAGGAAACAAACTGGCCCTGGCTGCGTATGGTCGTAATGATCTTCACAGCACTTTGTCCATCTCCCCTCTTCCTCTGCACTGCACCACCCTGAAACATATACAGAAAATAAGAGCTGGAAATAGGCCATCCTTTTCTCCCACTGAGTATAATTAAAGCCTCAGAACAGATTCCCCAGGGATATAATGCATGTCCGATTGCTTGGAGAATTTAAATCAAGATTGGGGTGGAGATGCTGGCGTGCTCGGAGCAAGCTGCATGCTACAGGCGAGTCCCCTGGGACCCACCACTGGTCGGGTTTGGGGTGTCTGGACTGGCTCTCACTGGGGTTTTGGCAGCTCTTTGGACACCACCAGACTCGACTGCTCTCAGTTCAGCTTCCAGTGCGATGACTTTTGTAACAGAGCCAAGCCAGTGAGACCCCACGGATGCTGGTTACCAAACCCCCTTGCTTTACCTGACATGTTTAGTGGTATCGGTGTGGGACTGGGAATAAACTGGGGGCAGTCCAGGCTGCTCCCACAAACTGCAGCTGGGTCCTCCAGGCTGCGCATCCCAATTTTGGGCTGGAGCTCTGCTTGCAGTGCAGCATGGTGGATTGCATCAGCAGCTTCTCTTTAATGGAGCAACACTGAGCTGCCTGGGATTTGGCCCAAATAGACAGATGGCCTTGGCCCAGCTGCAGAAATGAGTTTAGAAAACACTCGTGCCCCCCAGATCAGGCATAAACCGCAGGCTCCTCTCCATCAGTGCCCGCTGTCCGTCCTCTCATGGTGGCAGATTTTCGGTTGCAGGTTTTATTTGATTTTATTTTAAAGGCGCATTACAAGTTTGTAACATAATTTCAAGTCCCCAGCTGTTATTTAAGCTTTTGATGCAAGTGTATGCATTTTGAATCCTCACCTCATAACAAAGGGAGAAAATACCCAATGATCTTCCCTGCTTCCAACTCCAAGGACATCAGCCCGCAGAGGCCACACAGCTCCGCAGGTTTCAACATTGCTGTCACCAGTTGAGACTGTCCACATCAATTCTGCTCTCTTATTTTGTTTCTAAGCTGGTGTTCGAGCTTTTTTGGCTCAGAGACAGTTTTTTCCCTTCCAAGATTTCAGTGTTGGAGGACTGTTTCCCTAATCCCCAATAGTTTAAGATTATCTCTAGCCAACTATTAATCAAAATCAGAATCTAGCACTGCCTGCTTGTGTTGTTGAGCACATAAAAAAACCTTCTCTTTCCTCTAAAGAAACAATGTCTCTAGTTCTTTAATTTGCCTCTGGTTCCTTTATCACCAGCCCCTCAGACACAGAACAGCCACATTTCTCACTCAACGCTCGGTATAGTACCACATGGGCCAAGGGATGCTTTAAAAACACCGGTAAAACAAGCAAACACCAATTCAGAAAAAGCTTAAAATAAGCTAGAAAACAACAAAGAAGCTCTCTTATTTTCTCCTTCCACAGTATGCTCCTTCGAGTGCAGAAGAATGAATTGCCTTATAAAAAACTGGCATATTAATAGGCAATTAGCTCTTGCAGTGACAAGGGTTATAGAGCAGAAGATGGATTTTTTACAGCACCTTCCATATGCCATGTCTCCAAAAGCTTTTGCTGTGGAGTGAATTAGATGCTACTGACTTTTTAGGGTTGGTACCTGGAACGGCTCCTTCTGCTTCACTAGCTGTGCAAAGCAGCGTGTTTCAAGCCCAGCTGGCATGTTGCAAAAGAGGAGTCCCCCGGGGCCGGAGGCACAAGTCCCAGGAATCCACTTAGAGAAGAGCCTGGCTCCTGCACTGACCTGGGAGCAAATTCCAGCTTAGCCATGCCCAGGTTTTCTGCCTGGAGCAGGGACTTTTCCTGTTTCCCATCCCCTGTTTTGTAGCTAAATCAATTCTTAACACCAGCAGGCTCTTGTGGCTGGCAGGCTGGCACCCAGGGACTCAGCACTTGGGTAGATGCCCTAAATTGTTTGTTTGGGTGCATGAGATGCTAAGAGGTGCTCTCTGAACACCGCACCTTTGCGAGAAGTCTAAAATGCAATTAAAATAGCTAAAAGAAACAAGCATCCTTCCTCCTGTGCCAGCATCTCACCGGCAGCGCTGGGCACTGAGCACAACGGTGACCCCGCTGCTGACTCGCATCCATCCCAAATCCTCCATCAGGAATTCCTGCTCAGGGAAGAGGTCCAGCTGGATCCAACCTTTCCAGATCCACTGCAGATCCTGTGAAAGGTTATTTTTTTCCAATCACACAGGCTTCTGATGGGGCTTACATCAGCTCAAGCTGCCTCTCTATTTTAGCATCTCTCCGGGCTAAAAAGAAATCACACTTCCCGCAGCAGCGGAAAACATGGAAACTGGTGCTGCTTTGTCATATCTAATTTCAGGCAGCTCTTTTCCTTAAGCTGGTCACGAACAAGCGAGGATAATGTAACACATAAGTTGTTTCAAAAATGATTCTCCCATGCTGAGCCCTGATCTACCACTGTCTGAGGCACTTTGCTCAATAGCTTACAGCACGATGCCAGCCCCAGCTGGCAGACTACACAGCACTTGCAGCCACAAAACTGGACATGATTTGCATTTGTCCTGCTCACTCCCAGAGCTGTCACAGGGGATGGATACTGCTCTCTAGCTGGCACTCGATATCTGCTGAGGAATCCCATGTTATCACTGCTGCCATCTTCCAAGCTGCGTGTTATACAGAGAAGGAAAGCTGCCAGGTTCCTCTGGAAGCCAGTAGGTATTCTTGGAGACAAAAAACTTAGCCTGGTCCCAACACTGTTGTTTAAGCTTTACTTGGGTTTATTTCCTTGAGAATTGGATGCTCCTCTCCCTTTGTCAGCTCGCAAAACTGCAGCCTGGGTCAGGCCAGCTGCATCCTCCCTTTCAAACCGAGGACCTGATCCAGAGCTCAGCAAAGCCAAAGGACCAGCTCGCACCACCACCACTGTTTTCCCTGTCGGGTCCGGAGGAGAGGGCTCTGTTCAGTCTTGGCAGCTCCTGCCCTCTGCATGCTCATGCCCGTGGAGCTGGTGGCAGGAGTGCTGGTGCTCGGAGCCCACAGGCAGCTGCGGCTCCAGCCCTCGGCTCAGCCTTGCTGTGAAGGCAAGGGGTGCTTGGACCTTCTGCTGGGGATGTTTTACCCAGTTTTCAAGAAACCCTGCTGAAAACGGAAAGTCCACATAAATTGTCATGTAGTAACTGTGAGGGGCTCGGTTTATAAATGCACTGCTTGCTGTAATAGTTCTGCCTCCTCTACTTACCAGCCAGCGATTATCCTCACTTGAGCTACTCCCCAGTTGAAATGAACTGGAAGGGCATTTGCTTGCTGAAGTATAAAATGGCAATCTCATCTTCGCTGAGGAAGCACCAGACGAGCACCAGCTCTGGCTCCATCCTCCGATTCTGGGCAGCGACAGGAGCCAGGCACGGTTTTTGGAGACAAAGGGCATTTGTAGGGAGCGTGGTTATCTTTGGTAACACCAACGATACGAAAATCCTGCTTACAAACCGAGGTTTCCTAAACCTGAGGAGCAATTCTGAGCAGAAAAGAAGCCTGCAAAGCTCTCCTGTCACTGAGCTTCATTGTGCACATATTTAAAGTGGGATTTTTCATGAGAGCAGGACGCGGATCACTCCAACTCTAACACCACACCGTCCATTCACAGGCGAGTTTGCACAGCCTGGAACCACATCTATTTCATAACATGGGAGCCTTCAAGAAAGATGGGTATGACGTATCTTTTCTCCACAGTGCTTTGTTCACCAGAACCTGCTGTAATTTGGGAAGTGGAGAAGCAGCAGCTTAACAAGGGAATAGCTGGAGATAGAAAAATGTGCTTACTGAAACTGATTAAAACCAGTAGCACCACAAAGTCCCCTTCAAATGCTGTAGCCAGTCTAAGTTCTTAAAGATTTCTACATTAAAGTTAAAATTAAAAGAGGATGTTTTTGTGGCAAATGGAAAACACGGCTCAGTAGAGAGACGGGGAAGCCGTGGGTTTGAACTGCAGAGGAGCGGGGCCGCACGCTCGCCGTACACCCCAAGGCTACGGTCCTGGGTGGGTTGGGAAGATCAGCTGCTTGATACATGGTGCCAAACCATGATGCAGGATTGGGAATGGTATATATACGGATCAGCAGCTGGAGGCCTCTGAGGCCAGGAGCCTGCTATAGGTCCCCTGTGATCCACCAGCCCCTCTTAAACCTCTCTTGAATTATCCCGTGCTGCGGAGTGCACCACCCTGTACACACGTATATATTTATATACGTATGTATAATGGCCAGGGCGTGTAACTTCTGCAACGGTCTTCGGACATAACGGTGTGTGATCTTTGCTGATAGCTCCCTGGAACAAAATAAATTAATAAAAACTAAAAGTTGCCCTGTCTGCTTATCCTGCACTCCCCGCTTTGAGAGGGCCAGTTTTCCCCTGTTTATTCCTGGGGGCTATATGTGCATCCCCCCGCTCCCTTGACCAGCAGCCAGTTGGGGCTGAGACAGGGGCTGTGGCTGCGATGCTCTGCGGTGAGCGATGCCCAGCTCCCTGCCTGCACCTCCTCTGCTCCGTTCTGCTGGGCTGCTGCAGCACGGGAGTTCATCCGGAGGCGATTCATCTGTCCGTCTCCTTTATTTGGGGAAATCGGAGGGTTCCTTGTGGACCCACAATGCTGCACCATCAGCGAGAGAGCTGCTGGACCAAAATTTGAGGTGAGCTCGACAAGTGAGAGAAGGAGTGGTAGAAAAGGATCAGTCGCTCATGTGCAGCTGAAGAGCCCAGGCACGGAGCAATGAAACAGCTTGACAAAGGTCATGCAGAGAACGTGGGGCAGAGCGGAGGATGAAATCCAGCTCTAAGCCATAACCACATGGCTGCTCTCTCGAGTGTGCTGCGACAGCACAAAGCGTAATTGCTCTGGAGCTTTGTCCCGCTTCCAAAGGAAGGTGTAGAGCGACCTTCATGTCCCAATCCCGGCGAGGACACATGCGTGCCCTTGTGACAGCAAGCAGCAGGGCTGCAGCCTTCACTCTCCCTCTTCCAGGGTGGCTTCTGTGGGCTCTCCAGGCTGGAGAGCTGAGCTCCAGCAGGACAGGTCCTGCCTGATGGGAGCTCCGGGGGAAACGAGCTGGAGCGACATGGGATGGGGGGTCTGTCGCAGCACTTACTGTGGTGGCTGCAGCAGCCCAGGAGGTGCAACCCGGGGTGTCAGGGAGGCTCTGAACCCTTCTCCGAGGACATGCTCCACCTTCACGTCTCACCTACGTCAGAATTACCTCATGCTCATAACTCCAGGAATTTCCAGCTGGCGCAGCCAAGCCTTTAGCTGCTAAATTAAAGTTTCTACCTCTCCCCGGAGAGTTATTTTCCCTCCATTCTTTTTATTAATAAATTAATAATAAAGGATTGTGCTGGAGAGACACAGTGGATTCGGCTCCAAGCGTGGCAGAGCGAAACAAGAATAAACATCAGCTTGTTTATAAGCACGTCTGTCTGCGGGGTTTGGGTACTAGAAATCAAATCCTCTGCTTACTGTTTGCCAGAGCAACTGGAAGGTGGTGATGGATGTTTTTACAGGAAAGAAGCCTCCTTTCTGCCCACACCACAGCATAGCTTATCCAGCAGGCAGCCAAGCACTGCTCCATGGTGGGGCCCGATTCCGGGCACCCTCTCCCTGTGTGTGCTGATGGGTGCTCGCTGCGACTCTTAAAGCTGGGATGTCTTCAGCGCAGCCCCACAGAATGATGAAAGCCTGATGGACCCGGGGCAGCAAGGCTCTTGGGTTCCTCCCGTGAGATTTGCTCTGTGCCAACGGCCCGCATCGTCCCTCTGCAGTAAGTCGTGTGTCACGCCTCCAAAAGTAAAACAATTCCATCCCCTCCGTGGTCGGCAAAGCTGGCAAAATGCAAGGTGAGGCTTGGGGTCCATGGCCAGCTATCCCCTAAGGATGCAACTCCACAAAAACCTTTTTGGAAACCAGGATCTCATCCCTTCTTCTGTATGGGAGGGGACATGATGAGTTGCTTCTTACACAATGATCAAATTCTAGCACAGTTCCTGCAAGATACCTGCAGGTTTTGACTTAAATTTTATTTGCTGCTAGATCAACATTTATCCTCTCTTATTTATAGACCTGAAAGGAGCAACAGGCAGACAAAATGTGATTATGGTGGCAGGAAACTTCGGATGCAGCCACTGACCAGTGGGTCAGGGCTTTGATCAGGCACCGGTGGTGGCACCTGGTGAGTACAAATGGGTGGGAGATTAAGCGAATGACTGAACATATGGAGCCTGGTCGGTAAACTGGAGCCAGCCCACAAGTGGGAATTTTGCAGCTGGTTCCCATGCCTGTTTTCTGTCCTCCCACATGCGCTTCGTGCTGCGTGAGGGTCCTGCTTCCCACACGGAGGGATGGGGACCACCTGCCCCAAACAAACCAAGCCCTGAGGTGTGTGTGCTGAAGTAGAGGACTGTATGTCAGGTAGGGAGAAGGCAAGATAAGGGAGAGTGAGTAGGCTCTTCGTGCCAAGGCTCACGTTTTCCATAATTCCATAGCACGCCACAACAAGATGTTGCTGCTGGCTTCCTGACCAAGAAAAAACCAGCTGGGTCGCAAGGCGATTGCAAAGAAAAACCTCAGTCTTGCATCAATATCCCTGGCCTCAAAGGGCAGCTTTGTGCCAAGGGATGCTCCTGCAACAGAGAGAGGTGGGCTCGGGGTGGTTGATGAATCCCTGTATCCACTGCGTCGGTGAGTTAAACACCCCGACACACACGAACCAGGGGTGGCCCACAAGCACTGCAGATCCATGCTGATGTTATCACCCCACACGTGGGCAAATGTCCATTAGGGCAGGACAGAAATAAATCATCCCGCTCTCCCTGGTTCTTGTTCTGATCCGAGCTCCGATGCCAAGGGACATTGTGCCGTTGTAAATACCAATGGAAAATTGCAGTGTCTGCAATCTGTTGGTTCGTTACAGCGTATGTATCGTTATATCCATTAACCTGGGACCTGGTTTTGTAATCGCCACACAAATCTCCAACTGAACGTTGATTTACGATGGTGCCTTCCTCCCCAGCCTTTTGGTGCTTTGCAAGAACTAGAAGCTGACTGCACAAAGGGGGTTTTTTGGCAGTGCGACGTGCAGCCACCTTGGGGCTGCGGAGTAGTGGGGGTTTAACGATGTACAGCGAAATGGCTGAATGCTGAAACTTGGGAAGGGAAATGCAAAGGAACAGACACTTCTTGAACCTGTAAAGCTGTGACACGGTAGCAGTCTTGGAGTTGATATGCCCTGAAATGTCACCGTATGATGAATTATACATATGATGTTAGAGAGGGAAAGTTGCCATCAGTTGGATGGAAATAAAACACAATCCTGCGTTCATTTGCACCGCAGTGGGAATTCGTGTCTGCAGAAGGCACATCCCTGATGTGGAAATTAGCCAGGAAAGTGGTGGCTGACACCTCTGCCTCCCTCACAGCACAGCAGGGCCTTGGTGGGAGCAGTCCTTTTCATTTCCCCTCAGGAGATCTGCAGCAGAGCATCTGCTTGCCTGCTCCAGGGCAATGGGGACAAATCCTATGGCACGTTAGCCTGTCCTGCCGGACGGGGACAGGGCTCTGCACAGGGTAGCCAGAGGGGTTTTTACCTCTGCCAGGGGAGGGCTGTTGGACAGCAGGGAAAGATTGACAGGAAACACCTTGGAATAGCCTAGCTAGGGAAAAAGGCAGCAGGAGGTTGAGGTTTCTGATTGTTAACAGCTGAGCTGCCAGCTGAGCCCAGTTCTGGGTGATTGAGCAAAGCAGGAGTTGGCTTTATAAGGTGCCCACAGGGACTCCCCTTCCATTTTTTCTCTGCCCACCTGGGGTAGACATCAGGGAATGGCTTCCTTCAGCTCCAACTCCTGCTCGGCTGCTGAACAATATCAGGCTTTTTCCATGCCAGCAATCCCCAGGCTGCCCCTTCCAGAGGCTGATCCTTAGGGAGTGTTGAAGGTGGGTAATGCTCTCTGGAAACTCCTGTGTGGGGTGCTCCCCTCTGCTTGCTGGGGTCTGGGGGCCCTGGGGACCAGGTCCTGGTATGGGGGATGCTGTGGGCAGCCTGGCAGCCCTGCCTGGGGAGGGCTCCTCACCTGGGAAGGAAGGCGGAGGGAGTATTTTCTTTCTTACAGAGGTTCATCTATTCCTTGGGCATCAGTCTAAAAAAAGCCTGTGTGCTTTTGATGTGGGGCAGGTTGAATGTTTTGGGTAATGACAGGCTAAAGCTCCTGAGTGGTCCTGTAGAAACAGCTGGTTGAATATTACAGATTGAACAAGACCAAGTGACCTAGAAATTACAGACATACCCCTGTGTATAGTAACAAAGAGGGGTGTTAATGGGGGAGAAACACTATTTATGTGTGTGTTCCTGGTATGAGACACCTTCATTTCAGGATACTTATTGGTAAGCAACATAATTACATTATAATAGTACCTCAGCATTACTGGTACTTTATTTTGCATGGGATGTAAAGTGTGAAGCTAAAAGGGACTCCCTTGTCCTATGATCATGTAACTTAAAGGGCTGAGGATGCTCCCTGGGCCACACAGGCTTTTGGAGAGGTGTGTTTTGTCTAACCTTGCTCAGGGAGCACAGGCTGCTGGAAAGCTTTAACTTCTGTTGAAGAGGGATTTAATTGGAGGAATAGAACTATTTCTATGAATGAACAGTAGCTTAACAAATACAACCAACATTGAACTTCCCAGTGACTGGGGTTTTTCCTTTGCTTAATACTGATAGGAAAGAAGGCAAAATATCTTGGTTTGTGATATTTATTGCTCACATCTTAGTTTGATTCACTTGAACCTGAATTTCAAAGCCACATTAAAGTCAAGGGGTGTGAATCCACTCAAATTGAAACCAAATGACAGCTGGCTGGGATTCCTGGGAAGGGAAACTGTGAAGCTATGTGTGCTTCCCACTGAAGCTGATGGGAAAATGATTATACCTTTGTCAATGGGAAAACTCCTATCAACTGCTGGTGGCAAAATTAGATTTCTAATCAGCACATACCCACAGTGCCTGTGGGAACCTAAAATAATAAACTCATTTGTAGCCTTAGCCTGAAAGTTGTTGCAGATTGCTTAGTTCCACCTAAACCCTTGAGGAGCAGTGGGTGATGCTCATGGGGGGAGGAGACAGTTTTCAGCCTAAAAAATTAAAAATTAATTTGTGACATAACCACAGAATAGCATTCCAGGGACTGGAGGCACCATGCCTTCACCCTCATTAATTAAAGATAATCTGAAATTACTGTCTCTAATTATTTGCAGAGGAGAGTTTAGCAGCTCTAACATGCTGAAGTTGAAAAAGTCCCAGGGAAATGTGAACCAGCATCCCTTTGCAGTGTCACTGAAAGCAAATATCTTTACGAGCAATTAAGTTCTGAATTAATGAGGAGTGCTGGGGTGCCCACAATGTTTGGGTGTTGTTCTGCAGCTCTGCTGGTGCTGAGATGCACTTGGAGGGCTGGTTTTTCTTCTCTTGTGTTCCCAATCAGCGATTAATTAGTTCCAGCTATTAGCAATCACTGTCAGCTTCCCCTTGATGATAAGGGGTTGAGCTGGGGGTGTTCAGCCTGGAGGAGGCTCAGGGGAGACCTTATTGCTCTCTACAACTACCTGGAAGGAGACTGCAGAGAGGTGGATGTTGGTCTCTCATCCCAAGTGATGAGACAAGATGTGCCAGGGGATGTTTATACTGGATATTAGGAAAAATTTCTTCATGGAAAGGACTGCCCATGGAGGTGGTGGAGTTGTGATCCCTGGAGGGATTTGAGAGGAGTGGACAAGATACTGAGGGATGCAGTTTAGTGATGGTATTGGCAGTTTTAGGTTAATGGGTGGACTTCAAGATGACCCTAAAGGTCTTCCAACCTGAAAGATGCTATGAGTTGAGTTTTGCAGACTGCAAAGCTCATAGCTGCAGGTTTCTCTCCAAGTGCTTGTTAGGTGTCTTCATGTGCTTCCAAGTATGTGCAGGTGAGAAACCTTCAGTAGTTCATCCTGACTGTAAATGCACATTGAGGTGTTCTGATGTGGTGTTCACGCTCTGGGCACACCAGTGCAGAAATGCTTGGTCCAATCTGCTGGTCTTTGTTGTGCTTGACAATGAGAAGTTTCTCCTCATCACCCAGATCAAAGCAGCAACTCACTTCTCCTACTTGGTGGTTCTCACCCAGCACCCCTTTGCAGACTGCAAGTCAAAGCATGCTTTGAGGAGGGATGCAGAAAAAAGGGATAGTGAGCTTCTGACCTCTGTGGGAGCCTTCCCAATCTCTGACACAGCACTGGGATGTGGCTGGCTGACTGCTAGAGAACCTGGGAGCTGGGTGTGGTGGGATTAGTCCTGCTCTGTGCAAAGGATGTCAGTAAAAATACTAGCAAAAGGAAATAAGGTGATGTTACTTGCAGTCTGATATAGTTTGCCAAACAGGCCCTTGAAAACAGTGCTAAAAGCCTGGGGAAATGTGAAGCTGGTGGAAAATATGGAGTTTAAAAGTACTTTCTGCAGCACTGCTAAATAGGTGGAAATTGAGCTCTTAGATCAGGTGCAGCTGCTGTGTGTTGGGGAGCCCTGTGGGTGTGTGGCTTCTCTGCCATTGCCTGGGCTTGTGGTAGGGTTTGCCTGGGCTTATGGAAGCCAGAGCCATTGCCCTGGTAAAGCCATGGCAGGGAGCTGGCCCCCTCCAGCCAACTCCATTGAGCTGGGGGTCTGGCAAATACTTGGCTTTCTGTGTGTGCGGAGCCTGGCTTTGTGCCCAGGCCTGGGTGGCCTGGTGTGTGCACATAGTATGTGGAAGAAAGGTTAAAGAAGTGGGGGTGACCCAAAATGTGGGTGCAGGACAGCAGGTCCACCCAGGCTGGGGAGAGGGAAGTGTTTTGCCCTGCTGAGGAGCAGGGTGGGAATAAGAAAGGAAGGGCTGCTTTTGATCCAAAATCCTATCCAGGATAATCTTGCTCTTTGAGCTTCTTTCTTTCTCTACTTTCAAACTTCTGTAAAATGGGAATTGCAAGTTTTTTGCTTTTTTCCACTGGGTTAATGTTTCAGATTTTTTTTTTGAACAAGGACTTTGGGACCAGGTCTTGACTCATGAAGCGTATCTGAAATCATTGTACATCCTCCCCCCCACCCTCCCCTTACCCAGCCAACCTCATGCATTCCCCTGCTATATTGCCTCCTGGCTTTATAGATGGCTTATAGCCTCATGCCTCTTGAGCTCATACTTTCCTATTGAGCAGCTTTGCAGTCAATCTTCATTAACCATTACCACTCTTGCATAGCTTCTTACTCTGATTTTTATGCTGAAATAATTCTTTCATCTTCTCCAGAATTATGAGATTACTGTAAGTCGTTTGGCATCTCCATACCATAGTTTGAGTTGGGGGGGTGGAGACACAAAAGATGGTTTAGAGAAAGCTAAGCTTTCATCCAAATGCAGCAAGTTGTCTCCTAAATGTACATGTGCTGCACAGGAGACCAGACTGATACTTGTTTCAGAGCCAAGACATGGGGATGTTTATTATGCTGCATGCAATTCATTGTGCTGCAGAATTCAATGGAGCAGAGAGGGCTTCAAGTTCTCCCAGGTAATTTCCTGCCTAGGACAAACCATGTGCCATCACTCTGCTCTATGGCAGGAGGCATATATACCACCTCATTTAAAAAAGGGAAAAGGCATGAGCAGGGTTTTGAAAAACCCTTTATAGCTTGCATAAGTGTCACCTTGTAGTGTCTAGCCAAGAGAGACAACGGTGTCTGTAGCTGAGACCAAAAATGCTGGGGCAGTTCCACAGCCCATGATGGTGGTTACCAGCCCCGTGTGTCTGACCTCTCCAGAGCTGCTGAGAACATGGACCTGGCCCTCTGTTCTCCCAGTGTCAGCTCTTTCCACCATGTGTGGGGGGCTTTGGAGGGGGTGTATGTCCTCCTTCCCCAGCAAGAGAAACAAGTGAAAGCAGCAACAACAGTCACTCTTTAGATCCTGCCAGCTAAATGGAAGAACTAATCAATCTGTCTTGCTCTGGTTGTTTAATGTTCCTCTTCTGCAGAGAAGTGAGACAGTTACTTACACTTTCCAATATGCTGGGACAGTCTTTTGGCCTCAAAATGCTCCAGAATAATGAAAAAGTCTATTTACAGTAGCAAAAACTCAGCCTGTTACCTCCTGGGATTAATTTACTACACTGGGATTTTGGAGAAGACTGTTTTCTGTCCCAAATAAGTGTCTTGGCAGCTCCGTACTAATGCCAGGTATTCAGTTTTTGCAAAGGTACCATGTGATTTATTTCTTAAAGATTTGTGGGATGTTTTTTTGAAGGGGAGGAAAGGGAAAAACCTCTGTTCCTCTGATGGCAAGAGTGGCAGAGCTGCTCTGGAACCACAGATGCCTCTGAAAGAGCTGACCCTGCTCTGAGCCCAGCAGCTGGGTCTGGGGGCAGCCCTTGCAGAAGGGATTAGCTGGGGCAGGGCTGCCCAAAACCCTCCTTGTCCAAGGGCCACTGATATTACTGGTCTGATGGTGAAGGTCTTGATGCAGCTGCATGCAGCAGGCCAGGCAAACAGCCCCTACCCTGGGCCTGGAGCCAGCGTAGCCACAGCAATCCCCTTGCTTTGCTTGGCTTGATGGCTAGCCAACCTTCCTGGGGGCCAGGTTTAGCCCAGCAGCCCCTGGGCCACTCTCCTTGGTTTGAATCACCATTTCCATTTATAGCTTTGGAAATTGCTTGGGATTTAGGCTGCCCCTTGGAGCTGGGAACATAATGTGGGGGTTGGTTGCTCCTGCAAAGTATTCTGCTGTTTGCAGCTGTGCACCTCTGGATGTGTGACCATTGCTAGGGAAGCTGGTTTAGGAGCAGCAGGACAATGTGAGGTGCATTTGTGTAGTGGGAGTGTTGGAAACATCCCAGGAGGTGGTTGGATACTGTGCAATACCAGGTATATTAGGGATAGGTTCTGCACAATGTTGTGTTGTGTTTTGGTGGATAAGTGAAGAAGACAGCACTGTGAGCACCAGACACATCCTATTATCTGGGACTGGCTAAATCTGTCCCTCTTGGAAGCTGTTGTGTTTATTACAGTTATTGCTTTGCTCTGCTGTTATTTTGCTTTGGAGGAGTACTTGGGGAGGGTCTGGCACTCAGTACGTATACATGCTCAGTGTAGCATTGAACAGTGATCTTTCCTGCCCTGATCTGTGGGATATCTCTTTTGCAAACTGGTGTCTGGAGCAGTGCTGTCAGGGAGGGCTGTTCTCTGCTGGCAGTGGTACAGGTCTGCTACCCCCTGCTCATCCCATGCTTACTGCCATGGAGAGCTGTGCTACAGCCCAAGCACGGCCAGTGGGGACTTTTCCTACTGTAGGTCCATTCCCACTACATAACACTGCAGTTTGTTCATCTGTGTGAAAAATGAGCAGACCCAACCACTAAACCGAAAGGAATACAAAAGAAATGCCTTATTCTCTTCCTGCATTCCTCTCTCCTTGGATACAGATTCCAGCCTTTCCCATCCTCAGGTCCCTGGCTTCTTCCCTCCCCGCTTGCTGTATGCCTCCACACGTGTGCAACTTTGCTAGTGGATTTACATTCTTTGAGTCCAAATTGGACTTGGAGCTCCTGCTGCAGCTTCGATTCACAAACCTCCAGGCTCATGTCGCTGGAGGCAGTTAAGAAAACAAAAGCACAGAAGAAATGAAAAAGCCAGCTGTATAGTGTAGTAGAAGAGCTGGGGGTTTGCTATTCCAGGTCACAACTGGGATTTCACTTCTGTATTGTGATGCCAGTTGTGGTACATCAGTCCCTGGGCTACCCAAAGGGGTTACAGGTTTCTTCACTGCAGCCTATAGATCCTCGAGGAAGACAGCTGATTTTCCATCACTGAGAAACCCTCTGGATCCCTGGGGGTCCCTGAACTGAAGGCTGACCAGCTCATAAATTTCACATTTCATTAAATGCTCTTGTTTAAAAACAACATCCCAGCTGTTCCTTGTGTCCATCTCGGGTCTAACAAGGGGAAAAAGTAAGGTTTGTCCAACAGAGTCGGACTGCAGCTCTTTCCATGTGCTGTCTCCTCATGCGCTGAAGGGCTGGTAGACTCATTATGGTGTCTTCTCACTGCAAGATGTGTTTGGCAGGAAGAAATCCCTCTTTCTCTTCTCGCGTCAAAAGAAAGCCATGGTATGTATGAGAAATGCGAACGGCTCGGCTGATTTTGGAAGTCAGCAGCTAAGATTATGGCCTGTATCCCACAGAGTGGGATTGAGCCTTGGCCCTGGTTCTTGATGCGTATTGTCAGCTGTAACCGCGCTGTTGTCAAACCTCTGGACAGAGTAAGTGATGAATGTAGTAAAGCCAGAAGCAATCAGCTCTTAGGAGAGAAGGCTGATATACTGTGCTGTTCTTTCTTGCAAGAGATTTATTTTCAGCTAACCTTACTAAATATCCTGAAAATGTTCATGTTTAACCCTTCCCATTTGTGCACACGTTCATGTGTGCTACCCATTCACTTGAAGCAATGTAACTTAAATGTCCAAGCTTGTGTGCAGGATTTGAGCATGAGAAAAACATTTGTGATGGCACTTTCCACCTTCAAGTGTAGCTGTAGCCTTGTCTCTCACCTCTGAATACCAAGGTTTTCCACACTAGCTCCAGTTTATGCAGGTAAAAACACTGAGCTGCAAAGAAAATTGAATGAGGCAAAACCATGACATACTGACAAGAAAACCTCCTTTATTTCAAGATCTGTGGCTGTAATAGTTGGCAATGGGGGTTTTGTGCCACTGGCACAGATGTGTTTATGAACTAGTGACTCCACCAAAGTATGTGCTGGAAATAGTTCTCTCGAAGGCCCCCAAAATCTGTGGCAGTCACCAAGGCAGCTGGACCCAGGTAAGGGGGAGCAATGCCTTGTTCTCTGGAGGGAACAAGTGGTGAGCACCCCAGAAGGGACTGTGTGTCTAGAAAGAGCCATTTTGACAGTCTGAGCAGTTTTTGGCAAGGATGCTTAAAGAATTATCAAAAGCTATAGAAAGCTGGAGTTTTTCAGCCTCTCCTTTTTCTAACAAAGCCCATAGATTATCTCCTCTTCATATTTCTGTGCTTTAAAAGAGATGGGAGTGATGGCTACAGCGGGCAGCTCTTTTCCTCATCCCCAGGGCTATTGATGCCAATGCAGTGTTTGGGGAAACAACGGAGCTCCTGTTTGAACTAATAATGTTAACTCCGTATCTTAGCTTACCCAGCAAGGGGATGAATAACCCTGTACAGTTAATTGCCATTCAGCTTAAGCAAACTGGTGAAAACACGCTGCTTATGTTGTGGGGCCTTTACTGTGCAGGAGAAATGATAGTGATGCAGAGGCCTGGGGTGGTGTGGTGAGAGCCTTGCCAGGGAAGGGGAGGGGGCCTTGCTGGAAGGAGAGCCATAAGGAGAAGGTTGTGATGGCCACAATGGGTCAAGAATTCTAGTTTGCACACCCTGCTTCTGACTGGACTGCCTGCAAGGTGATAAATTGGTGAGTGGAGAGGGTCTTCCAGGCTGCTGCTCTGCTGCGTGGATGTGTAGTAGTTCCAGCTCTGAAGCTCTCCCAGAGGCAATGTTTATGGCGTGCCTGGGTTCATCACACAGTGAGCTGCTCCTTTTAGCAGTTTCTCTTCATGCCAGCACTCTTGTTGCTCGCTGGGATAAATTCAGCAAAAAATCTGTCCCTGGGCTTTTGTGCAAATGGCCCAAACTTGCTTCTGATTCTTGAAATGATGCTGCTGTTACAGAAAGTGCTGATGTGGCTCTGTGCGCATAATTCTTGGTTAAGTTCAGTTTTGGGCACAAATTGCCATCTTTGTCCTGCTTTGAGAGGACCTGCATGTGAATTTACCTCAGCTAGACTGAACTGACATTTTCAGCAGCAAGTGCTGATATCAATCCTGCTATTAAATGATACTTGTGCTGCCACATCTCAAACATCTGTAGAGAGCAGAGATGCTCAGCGTCCCTGAAGGTCAGACAGTATATTGCAAGATATTATTCCTTCCGCGCTTTTGTGTTCATGGGACTTCAGTAAATGAAAAGCCAGAGCAGGATGATAAGGAAGATGTGTATATAGCTTATCAGACTTCATGTATGGGATGCTGTGGCACTTGCAGAGGAGAAGTTGCAGCTGGCAGAAAATAAAACAGCCACCAGCCAGATTTGTCATGTCCCATGGGGATAATGTTGCATCTGATGGAATGAAGCACAGGAAGCAAATGTGAGTCACTGCTGGCTTTGGGGGGGTTGCTCCTGGGCTTTCAGATGGTACCCCTGGGAGGCTGGTGTCTCCTCTAAGTGTCCGAGAGAACTTGGACTGTAGCAAGAGAATGTAGAGCAGCAACTGAGCTTGTCTGGCTTAATTTACACCATGGGGATTTGTGTAGGGGATAATGACTTTACAGTGGACTCCAGTTTTCATAAATGTGTTTCCAACCTGTCTGAGGAATTTGCTTGATCCACGCTTAAACTACAGACTTAAGGAATACAGATATTCGAAGGTATTTAGTTATTCATTTGGGGATGCAAAAATGCAGGTGCTGAAAAGGTCAGCATATAGCTTTACTGGGAAATGATTGAACCAGCACATCTGATGTTCCTAGCATTAGGATACAGTTCAGCTACTATGCAATATGCCAAACCCCCTAAACTTTGTTTGAGGTGACCGAACAACTTTCAGTATGACACTACACATGCACCCATGACCAACACTCCTGTGTTCCAGAGTTAGTACTGAACTAAACTGCAGCTCTTTATACCTGAAAAGAGCCACTTAGGCTTTTTTCCTTCATCCTGCCTTGGAGTAGATCAAGTGAAAAGTCACAGGTGAAAGATTTACAAGATATTTTTCAGAGCTCTCAGGATGATTTTGATGTTTGCTTCCTCTGCAGTTGGCAAGCTCTGCTTCTCTGGGACTAAACCTGTGGAAACTTATCATTTATCTTCCCCAGCTGGAAAGGAGGCTGGGTTTAAATCTGTGCTCCAAATCAGGTAGATAGTACTACATCTCAAAATATCTAACATTGTGTTTTTATCAAAAAGCAGTTTTGCAGCCAGTGCTGGGGTTGCTGTTGAGCTTCAGTGACTGACTCACCAAAGAGGAGCTGGGAAATACTTTAGGCTTCTTCCCTGTGCTGGTGACTCAGTCAACAGGCTCTTTTCCTTGGCTCTTTTGGCAAGCTACCAGCTCAGGCAGGAGCTGTGTATGTCTTGCTGCTGGAAGTCTTCAGGCTGGTCCTTGCTGATGTCTCTTGGTATCTCAAAGGCTAGACTGCTTCCTGCTGTGCTAAGACAAATGAGCAGAGGATGTGGGAGAGGATGGGTTGGTTGGTGTGCCTGCCTCTGCTGCAGAGGCATTTGATGAGGAGCATGCGACTTGCTTTAGCAGGGCAGGTGCTGTTCCCACAGCCTGCTCTGTGCTTGCTTTCCTCATCTTCTGCTCACATCTGCTTTCCACATTGCTGCATCCTGCTCCGGTGAAGGTCTGACAGGGCTGCTGGGTGAGATCCTAGCTCCCCTCCACCATCCATGGGGGCCCACCCAGCTGAGGTGCTCCAGTGCTGATGGTGGGAGATGGACTTCACTGCCTGCTGCCAGGAGCCTGAAGTGTGTGGTGAAGGGTGGTAAAGCCAGCATGTGATTCTGGCTTTCTGTGAATAACTGCCCTTGTTCAGATCCAGACCTCAGCACCTGGGCCTTTTTGCATGAAAATCTCACTGAAGTCAACCTGTTCACATGGCAGTGGGATTGATTTGGCCCTAAGCGGTTCTACTGACTGACTTGAGTGTAAGCAGAGGTCAGGCACAGGGTCTGGAAGAGGAGACTTGGATTGTCTTTTTGATAGTTTTAGTGTTGGGCTCTTTGCTTCATAATCACATTTTGATTGCTGGTGCATCGCACTCTACATGGTCCTGGAGAGCTCAGGAAAAGCAGCAGCTTGCAAATTCATTATGAAGCTATTTGTGAACATTGCAATTTCAAGTGGCATAGAAACTAATCAACACAGAAAAGCAGCAAATGTTTGGGGTGCTTAGCCAAACAGCAAACATCATGCAAGTCACTTATTGCTGATCAAAGGTAGGTAAAGCTGTCCCAAAGAAGTTAAATTTATTTGGGAGTTGGAGTGCCCTTGCATTTGAATGGAACTTAGAAAATGGCTTGCTTTCATCATTTTCTTTCAGAAATTGACCACCACTTTAATTATAAAAGCCTGTTTACATGTAACATTAAGGCAGTTGCAGTAAAAGCTATTTTACCTCAGTGATGCAGCATGGGTGTAACAAACACAAGGAAGCGCATAGCCCTCAGGGCTTCCCTTCTTGTTAGCGTTGGAAGCAGTGGCAGGGAAAAAGAAATGTGGTGTCTGAGACCTTGTGTCTCGAGGATCCCAGCTTGCAGTGCCTGCCTGTTAAAAACACTGGCAGCTGGTATGACCTGCAGTAACTCTTTGTGTGGCCATTTATTTCGGGGGACTGGGCTTCTGCAAGGCTGCCCTAGAATCAGTGGGACACAGAAGGGTCTTAAGGATGATTAGTATTCATGTTTGTGGGCTTTGCAACACTGCAGAGTCTAAACTATTAGTAGTTTCCTCCTAATATCTTAAATGCCAAAGGAAATAACCTTCTGCTGAGTCTCTGTTGCCTTTTGAGGGAAAAATGCAATCCCAGAGGTGTACAAAATGCAAAATAAACCCAAAAGGGATGAACACTTTCATGACATAATGTCAGTGATGTGACTTGCCAGTCCAAACTTGGCTGGCATGCTGATGCAGTGAGCTGTAGGTGCTGGGTAAGCAAACGATGTCACCCTCTTCCCAGATCCCAAGCAACCTCCCCAATGTGTAGACAGCAGCCTCTGGTCCTCATGGAACAAACATGTCCCCTTCCAGCATGAGAGACAACACAAGGTTCTTTGATTCCTCCTAATTGCATTTCAGTGTTTGTGGCCCAATTGTACAGTTTCTGCAGAAGTTCAGCAATTTTGGTTGCTGGCTTCCTCTCCTTGCTGACCTACAAATACCAGTTTTCAGGGAAAGATTTATGAGCAGCATGAAATTACCATCTTGTAAAAGCACAAATCACAGCTATAAATAGGGGTCTGGAATATGCATAGAAACCCCAAGGGAAGAGTGACTCTTGCTTTGTCTGTGCAGGACAGCCCTGCTAACCCAGGTTGAGGAGGAGTCCAGTGCTTTGACTTTTGTAAGCTGGCTGAGTGCCAGCCAACCTTCTCCTAATCCATATCCTCACAAGGATGGAAATAACATCTGGCCAGACTGACACTAGTCAGGCTTTATAGTAACTGAGAGCTCTGAAAACTGAACCTTCTCAAGCCTTGCATGCATTCATCTTCCTTTCCAGAACATTAGTAGGCAGAGTTTGTTTTCAGTGAGTTATTTAGCAGAAAGAGGGATTAGACCTGGGGCTAGCATTGATTAACCCCTGCATGTTGAGTTGTTTAACAGCATAATGGATTAGTCATGTTTGCTGGTGACCTTTGTCAATTGAATCCTTCATCTGAAGACTCTTCTGTCTTTATAAATACACAGATCCTTAGAAGTGGAATCTAGGCTAAAATGCCCCCTAAATTGAATAGCTGGTTTAGCGGAGCACAGGACTGGGGCAAACAGTCCCAGAATGTTTAATCTTAGGTTGGACGTTGCATGAGTTAAGTCCTGGGAGCCCCACTCATGCAGCTGGCTACTTAGCACTGCCCATAGAACGGATCCGTGTTTGAAGTCTTCCATGAGAGCTGTGTGTGAGCTGGAAAATAAATTGTTGTCTGCATGGAAAAGCATTTCTGGAAAAAGACTGAATTTTCTCTGGGTCTTGGGGAAGATTGTAAAAATGAGAGTCCCGTTAGCAATAAGATTTAATGTTGCCCTGGGAATTAAATCAGTTGTGTTTGGTGATTTAGTTGACTTTCACTTAAAGGAAGGTATGGGGGCAGAGATGCTGCAAGCATAAATGTGTGTAGCTTTATTGCCTTTGATGGAGCTATGTCAATTTAAATCAGCGGAGTATCTGATCTGAATAATGTACCTCTATTTCTGCTGCTGAAGGAACCAAGGCAGAGGAAAAACGGCTTAGTGGGGCCAAACATGACACCAAGAAAAGCATCTCTAACTTCAAGAAGGCACTGATGGCGATTTAAGGGCTGCCAGAAGGGTATAAAGGGCCCTTACATAAATCAGCCTTGGACCCAGCAGAATATGTCTGTGGGTGTCTCCTCAGATCTTCCATTCTCTCAGCAGTGCCACGAGAAAGCTGTTAGACTTGACTTTTGAGGCAAAATACCTTCCCACTGCAGCCAGGAGTGTTTTTTCTGGGCTCATCTTGCTGTAGTACAAATCAGGTCAAGAAGTTTGTTTGCTTTGCTAAAAAAGATATACTAGTTCAAACAAGACTTAATTCATTGAAGCCCCATGGCCTCTGTGAAACATGAACCCCTCTGGCCTCATGATTTATGGATACAAAGCCATGGGGAAGTCTTGTCAGAGGAAAATAAGCTGTATGCTAGGTAAATAAAAGGCACTGGGGCAGGAAAGGGTTAAAGGCACCCATAAATGTGGAAGCTGTAGACCTGGGAGGTGTAATGAGCTGCCAAGTGCTCTGTGCTCCTAGAGGGGCTGTGCTTCTGTGGAGGGGAAGCTGCTGAGGGCAGTCTGGAGTAAGAGTCCTGGCTTTAGGTGCTGTAGGGTTTGGGACTGAGGTCTCCTGTAGCCCTCTGATTTGTCTGTACAAATCTGAATTGACCTGAGACTAAAACCATCGCAGCATTGGGAGGCTGTTTTGTGGTGCTCAGAGGTGGAAGGGATGGAACCAGGTGAGCAGTTACTAGGGCTGGGTCCCAGGGAAAGGGGTAGGACCCAGCCCTCCTGAGATGCACTGCCAAATTCCTTTTGTTGTGAACACCCCCATGCCCCCCACCCCCTGTCTGTCCTAATCAGGACCACAGCAACCTCTATGCCAACTTAATCTCCCCCAAATGTTAATTATGCAGATATCTATTTTTAATGTTTAGGAGTTGCCTGTATGGATTAGATGTCTGGGGGTTTCTCTGTATATGTTTATGGAACCCCTAACAAGCATGCTGCTGCTTCCCAGGGCTGGTAAATCCACCAGGAGTGACAAAGCTGTGGCTGTGACAAACCCATGCTGAAGCTGGGTTTGGTGAGGCAGCAAACCCTTTTAACCTAAGAGAGTTATAATTTACAGGGCATGTACCAGTGCTCCTAGATATTTCCCCACCCTCTGGGGAAGGGGCTGCAGGCCAAAAAAATTGCAAGCTGAAGGTATAGCTAGTTAGCTTTAGTTTTCTGAAAGGTATGGTTTAGCTGCAGTTCAAAGATGGGAAGCACAGTAAACTGTCTGCTGCCCAGTCCCTGACAGTTCCTTCTGAATGCCTCAGGAAAGAACAATTAGGGCTGGGGATTTTTCTGGATCAGATCCTCAAAGGGATGTAAAATACTAGTGGAGTCTTTAGCACTGCTGAGCTTGAAGATATTTGTGGCCAAAACTCATTGGACTTCCTCAGAGGTGTTTGAGAAATGTAAAAATAAATTAAAACCCCCCAAAATATGTAAACAGGAAGCTTGAGGATGCTGGTCTGGAACTGAACTGGGAAGAAAGTCGGCTCTATTTAAACACTAAGCATGACACCCTGTAAGAGGTGACCAACCAACCTGCAGTGTAAAGCCTGGTAGCTATTTTGGAAGACTGTAGGTGCTATGGAAAGACACCGGCACTAGAAGGTGGTGCCTCCCCCTCAGTGGGAATTGAGCATCTATCATAGAAATATGGTGGATATGTGGGTGCTGCATCCTGGAAACCCAGCTGAAATAAGAGGCTGAGAGATGGGAGTGTGCACCAGGGCTGGTGGGTGGTGGGGTGACCCAGGGTGATATGTCACTGCTTCACCTGGACATATAAGCACTGTGTCTCTAGTTAAAAACATTAACGACCTGGCACCTTCTTCTGGCCAGGGTCTCTACCTTTGACTGTACTGTCCGGCTCTCCCCAGAGTCCCCCCAAACTGGAAAACTCATCAGTGGGGTGAGAAGGGGGTAGGTTACTGTAGGGACTTGTGGAAAGGTGCTGATGCCGCTGAGAAGGTGACTTACTGGAAACACTGAACAGGCAGAAGTAAAAATTAGTCATGTTTGAGACCACTCATAGCTGGATTGGATTCCTAGAGTGATTCATCCACAAAAATGACTGCTTTGCCTGATGTTTTATTTTCCCTCTCTATTTAGAAAGTAGCTTAGACTTACTAAGACTGTTGTCCGTTGTCTGAATTGCTCTTTGATAGCTGGGTGGTGCGCATAGCATCCCTGTATTCTCATAATTTCTAAACCACCACCTCAGCAAGGGGGGGAAGACAACAAAATGAAAGGTTTTGTCACTCCAGAAGCCCGTGGTGGAATGAACCTGTAATCTTGGGAAATCAAAGGGGAATCTATGGAATGTGCCATTTTTGGTATAGTTAATGTAGCAAAATTGTAACTGGAAATAGCTGTCTGGAAGTTGTTACATGGTTAACTGAGAAATATTAGAGAAGGGAATGGGGATGAAAACTGCTTGGTAAGATCTCGAGGCTTTGAGTTGCTCTGTCTTTGAGAAAGGACTGGAGGATGAAAGGACCATCAGCTGGTGCAACCAAAATGTACTGAGATGCTTTATCAGTTACTTGACCTGAGTAGAATAATTCATAAATGCTAATTTTGGCTGTACATATGTAGAACATATATGTATGAATGTGTAAATTCTTGTTTTGTTGTTGCTTACAGGGATGAAAAACAACTTGTGGGGTTTTTCTTATTTATTTCCCCCCCCCACTTGTGAGTGTAAAACATAAGAAATTACATCCCTTGTCCTGGAGAGTGTTCCATAGCCAACAGGCAAATCAGAGGACCTGCTGGGGTCCTGTACATGCCAGCAAAAGCAGGAGAAGGCTGTAACCCACTTGCTCAATGGTGGGAGCGGGAGCCACAAGGTTTGTCCTAATGCTGTGACCACACTTTCTTGTGAAATTCACCTAAATGTTTTCAGGATTACTGCAGAAACCATCAGTGGAAAAGATCTCTCTGGTCATCCAACCCATTCTCATGCCAGGGCAGGATTGTTCCCAACAGTGTATGGGTTTGTCCAGACTGATTTGATATGACTCAGGCAATGGGATTTTTTACCACTTCCTTTGGGAATTCTAACAGATCCTCTGTAGCTGAGGACATCTTAACATAAGGATTCTTTTCCTGATGTCTTAATGTGAATTTTGTGCTATTTAACTTCCATCCAGTGATCCCACATGTGCCCTAAACTCTACCTGTTGGGTGTTGTACTGGCATACACACCGATAGCACACACTCAGGTTGTGTGGGCTTCTTTTGAGAGCACAGAGCTCTGAAATGGTTGAAATGTCTTCCCAAAAATGCAGAGGTATCTTTAGAGATGGCTCTTTCTGAGAAAGATCTGCTGGGCCATGCTTACAAAAGCTATTCCATATCCTATAGATCAAGATTTACAACTCCTGCTGACTTCTCATCCAGTTTGACTGCCCAGGATTTCCAGAAACTGATATTTTGGAGTCACGGCTTTCCTGGGCAGTCTCCAGCACATCTCATTAGGAAAGCGCTCTGCTCAAAGAAGCTAATTGTAGCTAAAAGTGATAGGGAAAAAATCAATTGCTTGTTTTTCCTTGGTAAAATACCAAATCTTGCTTGTACTTAGAAGATACCAGAGATGCTCTTTCCACACAGAGTTATTTGATATTGGCAATATTGGGCAAAAAATGCATGGTGATTGCTTGAACAGGTAGGTAATGTGGGAATGTTGCTGGGGATGAGCACATTTGGTCCTGTCCTGGTTGTTACTTTGTGAAATGTAAGGCAGCACAGAGGAGACTGACCTCAGTTCTTGAAACTGGGCTCTGCCAGAAAAACTGCTCATCTGCATTCTTGGAATAACAATGAGAGGGGAAAAAAATCCTACAACCTAACAACTGCTGAGAAACATGTATTGTGGTGCTGGCAGATGGAGTGTTAGGTAAACTTGTGATCACCATTAACCTCCAAAGTGGCAGTGCATGAGTTGTCATCTGTTCATTTGACACCTTCACATCCCCATTCATCCCCTGGGGAAAACACTAAAAGCCTTCCTTGTGGATAGGCTTGAAAATAAACACCACAGTGATCTAGATGAAAATATCCCTAACAGGCACCCAACCTCAACCCCTGGGGACAGAGGTTGCTGGGTGATCTTGGACCTGTACATAAGCTTTGTGGTCTGAACTCACCTTAAATCTTCAGACATGATTACAATGGACAAACCAGCTAGAAAATGAACTGTGGTCTGTATTCAATGAAACCTTCACTGAGGTCAGAGGGAGTTTAGTCCAAGACACTTAGGAACATCTTCGTTTTTTGACCCTTGTGAAGATCATAGGGTAAGTCACAGGTCCCTGTTAACGTGCAGCCTCGTGGTTTAACATAACGCTTTGTGTAGCACCAAGGATTATCTCCCTGAAGTCTAGACAGATTATATAGGGTTTAGCCTGAGCCACCGACCGCAGATCATAGGGCATGAGGAACTAAAACACAGGGATGTGAAGAGGGAATGGCAACTCCTACCAGTCTTCCAGGCTGGCACCAGGCATGGAGAAGAACTAGATGAAAGGGGAAGAAGGTGAACTGAGTTCATCCTTCTCAATAGGCACCATGGTGCAATTTGTCCTTCTGCATTTAATAGATCAGAACAGTTCAAACACATACAGGGCTTGGAGTCATTAGCATGAAACTGAAGAGAAGGCAACAACACTGGAAAAAGAGGAGGAGTGGAAAGTCTGTTCTCTTTATAATGCTATTTCCTCTATTAAACAAACCTCTCTGACTGTGAAACATTTAAACACACAAAAAACAAGCCCCACCTTGTATTGGCTGCTCTTTCCACTGATGGGGCTTGTCCTGGTGCCACCTCATGGCAAAAAATCACATTTGAATTTCCATCGGAGCAGCTGGGATCTAGGAGAATTGGCTGTCCAGCCTCACAGCACTGTAGCTGTTTTGTGAAGAAAAATGGCCTGCAAAACCAAAACAGGTGCTTAACCGCACGAGTGGTGGTGTGTTTATTCCTGTGATTTGTCTCTCTGGGATAAAAAGCTTTAAAGAGTTGTACATTTTTTCATGTTTGGGAGGTACCTGTTGATCATACTCATCATGTCACCAGCCAGCCTGGAAGTCTAGCTAGAACATAACAGCATCTGCTCTACATGTTTGGCATCACCTGATAGCTTGCAGCACTGCAATATCAGTGGTGATGTGCTACCCATCATGTTCTGTAAATGTAGATTTGTGATGGCCTTTGTCCTTTTGGAAAGGTTTCAGGGCACTGGGGAATTGCTGCCACACTGCAGCTCTTCAGCAGGGTGGGAATGGACATGTAGAGCCCTGGATGGGGCAGTAAACACTCTGCTCAGATTAAAGACCACACAGAATACAGAGCATTGAGGCTCGAGACAGTGTCCAGCTTCAGGATACCAGATGTGGTGTTTCCTCTGTGGATAAATGGATAGCTTTATTTTTCAAGTCTCAATCCAAATGTCTCTAGCACTAAACTCTCCCTTTTTTCTTAAGCTGAATTTAAGAGCAGTCATTAGGGGTAGAGATGCAACTGTGTTTAACTTTTGCAAACATTAAAGGCAGGTTATAAGGTTGTAGAGGCAGTTGTCTTTAGATACGTGTGCTTGTCGTTAATAGTATTTGAAATAATTCCTAAGAGCAGTTGACTTTCCTGATTGTTTATGCAACAGCTCAGGCAATTTTAAGAGTCTCACTTTCAGTCTGTTCTCATCAAATTGTTGTAGGGTGTAACAGGTTTTCAGTAACACCTAGGGCTATTCTTTCTGATTATTTTCAAGCTACAGAATAATGCCCTTTCAGGTTTTTTGGCTGAATGTTCATGTCTGATTTCATAGCACATAAATTAAACTTTTTTTTACCTATGCATCTTAAGGTGTTTATGAAAGTTCACAAATGGGTACTCCATCCTATAAACATCTAGCTGGGCTCAAGATACATTCAGTCATGAAAATACTCCTATAAACTGTTGCTCCTTAAAGATATCTGGCCATCTGCCACTGCTGTGATGAATTCCTCTCGTTATTTCAGATGTTACCCTGAATGGCTGCTGGATGGATTTAGAGTTGGTGTCCACCAACCCAACCCAGCTCGTGTAAACCCACTTGGAGCTTGCACCAACAGATGATCCGGCCTACTCCAGCTCTGAGGTTGCATCTTTAAACTTGGCATGCAGATGCTGGAATTTACCAGTTTGCCATTACAAGCTTATTTCTGCATTTCACGTATTGTTGAGGAGGGGCAAACAGGTCTGTGCAAGCTTCTAAATCACCTGGAGAGCAACTGGAAACTCAGACTTACTGCTCAGCAAAAGCTCTTGACTGGTGTAAAGCAAAGTGGCTTTGCATCTGATGTGAGTCCAGGTTTTAATAATCTGGCATTTGCTTCTGGAGTTGAGAGCCCTGGAAAATGGGTGGTGAGAGTGTACTAATCTGAGCTGCTTTTTTTTCCTTGTCTGATGCTTTAGGTATCCCCTTCCTATAGCTGTATGTCTCTGGAAGGGCAGGGAATGTCAACACTTCGGTTAGTGTTCAGGTGGTAGTGGGATTTTTCACTTGCAGCTGGAGAAGACAAAACAGGGTCTCATTCCAAAACAATGAGCTGTTTGTATGGTCAGAAATGCCAGTGCAGGATGAGAAGACCCAGAATCCTGGCATTTGTGTAAGTGGGCTGAAATTGGACACCATGATGGCAGTGAGGCTGGTAATGCCTCAAGGGTGGCAAGGCATCCATAGAAATATTGTGGATCCAGTTCTTACGGTAAGAATAAGAATATTTACTGTATGCTCCTGTGAAGGGGAAGGTGTTTGCAAGCCACAGGGTCTGCTGGTGCTTTTAGCTGTCCTAGCTCCTTATCCATAGGCTGGAGATGCTTCATTGTCCACACAAATGGAAGGGAGAGAAAGTATCTTGGTCCGTGCTTGTCATCTGTGGAACACTCTACTCTGTACCAGAGGCAGCTGGTGGAAAGGCCTGTTGCTGTGATAGTGGGGTATCTTTCGAAGAAGGAGGGAGGTGCAATGGTGATGGATGTCAGTGCTGGGCTGCATCGCGTGGGTGCTGGGCAGTGGTGTTTGCAGCATTGCACAGGTGTTACTTGCACTGAAAGAGCTTGCCTCAGGCTCCTCCTGGATATGGAGCATCACTTCATTTGTCTTGCCAGCCTCCAGTTGTCTGCTTACTCATAAAAGGCAAGAACAGGAAGGGGCTTTCATCTGAGATTTGCCCGGGAGTGCCCCTGGCACCGTACCCACCCTACACGTGGCTGCAGCCAGCACATGCATGCTGTGTGCCTCCTCCCAGCTCCCGACTCGGGGGCTCACAGCCAATCTGCCTTTCACCTCTCTGCTGAAAGACTCTTTCAACAGAGAATCTCATTTTGCGGGTGGTTCATGCTCCAGCCTTTCCAGTTTCACAGGGAGGCTGGTAGGAGGGAGAAGGCATCTCAGTGGCTTCAGAGGTGGTGATTTCCTACAGCTCTTCTCCACTGAACCATTAGATAATGTCTTTATTGTGTTACAAGCTGAATGGACAGGGAGCAGCCCTTTCCCTTCTTTCTGCAGATCTTGTGGGACTTGGCCTCCTGTGCTTGTAGGTTTTGATGTCCGTTTGATATCTTGACTTGACTGAGAAACTTTCCAGCAGGTCAAAGACTTATGCTGAGGGAATAGTTACAGCTCAGTATAAGCCCCTGTTTTGCTGAGTTCCATTAGCCCAAAGCAGGGACAGGATGAGTGACCCCAACTTGCACATTGTCCCCTTAGTATATGATACACCAAATGGCTAGTAACCGCCCAGGTTCTTGGGGTGCTGAATGACTGAATCCATAGAGTTCTGGGTAGGCAGTGTGGCAGTTCAGGTGATGGCTGTATCCCTGTGGATGATGGCCTTGAGGATGCTGCTCTGCAAGGACTGGGATGCTTTGGTGTGGCTCAAGGTATGAGTCTATTGGTGAAATCACTGCTCCATGAAAATCAGTACAGCTCCAACTGCTGAAATCACAGGAGCTGGGACTCACCTGGGTGTGTTAATGACCTCCAGATCTTTAATGGCACTGACAAAGCAAGTGTTGGTACCAGCAAGAGCCTTTTAAAGCATTTGAGTTAAGGGAGGGGGCTGCATTTGGCTGTTCTTCCTTCTCTGGTCCCAGATGATCTAATTTTGGTTTTATTGAGGGTCTGCAGCATTGCGTGCTCCCCAGTCCAACCCTATGAGGTGCATCCTGCCCTGGACCACTGCTGCAGGAAAGGAGCTGGTGTGGGGCAGACATCGTTTCCCTCAGTGTTGTAGGGTGGCAGTGTTAGAACAACACCAGAACCAGTACAACTATCTCGAGCTGATGTTAACGGTGTGATGCATTGGTCACCACTGGTGTGAGGAGGTGCTCAGTGCTCAGCGGTGCAGTGAGGGGAGAGCGATGAGAGCGGAGCAGTGCTGGGGCTGGACCCGGGGGTGGCTGTGTGTGCAGGTGGGGGGGTCCGGGGTGCTTGCACCCCTTGCTGACCCCCTCCAGAGGAGGGTCTCGCCCCCCCAGCACCTAGCCAGCCTGGCAGGGGATGCTGCCTTCCCACCCCTTCCTGCTCGCGCTTTTTCGCTTTTTACCCTTTTCACGAGCGTTTTGCAGCAGGGGCCTCACTTCAGCCAAATCCTTACATTTTTCCATGCTTCCCCAGGCCTTATCTCCTTCGGGAGCCGGAAAGAGCAGGGAGAGGAAGGGAGAGAACTCTGGCTGGTGCTAAATCCTGTGAGGGGGGGTGAGAAACCCCCTGTTTTGGGGGCCGGGGCAG
>NW_010242937.1:28189-30188 GCF_000690775.1 Eurypyga helias | reverse complement strand
TTGGCCTTGTTATGGCCAAACTAAACAAAAAAGACTATGAAAGCCACGCTGGCACATCTTCACATGGCAGTAACAGTATTATCTCTATCCTCCCACACAGCCCAGAATGACAGGAGGGTTGAGGTTGGAAGGAACCTTTGGAGGGCATCTGGTCCAATCCCTCTGATCCAGCAGGGCCACCTAGAGCCAGCTGTCCCAGACCGTGCCCACTTAGAAACAGTCCAAGATGGAGACTCCACAATCTCCCTGGGCAACCTGTGCCAGTGCCTGGTCTCCCTAATAGTAAAAAAAGTGTTTCCTGATGTGCAGCTGGAGCATCCCATGTTTCAGTTTGGAGCCATTGCCTCTGGTCCTGTCACTGGGGACCGCTCAGTCGAGCCTGGCTCCATCCTCTATGAACCCTTCTCTCAGATAATGTACATAATATTAATATACATTAATAATACCCCCCTCCAAGCCATCTCTGCTCCAGGCTGAACAGTCCCAGGTCTTGCAGCCTTTCCTCACAGAAGAGATGCTCCAGTTCCTTCACCCTTTCTGTGGCCCTTCCCAGTAGCTCTGTATCTCTCTTTACTGGGAAGCCCAGTTCCTCTGAATGGGTCACAGTTCCCTCTGAAACCACAATTCTAAGTACCCTTTATCAAGAAAAAATTTATTTAACAATTAAGCCATGGAACCGTATTTGTCTCCAACTACGGCTGAAAAATAGTTTTGTTCTATATGAGGAGAGAGTGTAGCAACGCGCTCCTAACGACTAGGTTATTTCTCAGTACCTCCTGACGACCCAGGCTGACCACTGCAATACAGAGTGTCTGTTGATACCCTGCACCCCACAGCTGACTCAACACATCTTTTCTTGAACGTCCTTGGCTCTACGGTTAACTGTGCTCCTGATTCGAGAGGACCTGCGCCATGCAAACCAGCTTCTCTCGCTTCAGAAAGGGAGAGGAGAAGAGGAAACGCAGTGATGGCTTTCACAGTACATTAACTTTTCTCACAGTGCAGCAATTCACATGCAGGGGTCAGGCCCAATTTAGATGTTAAAGTAATGACACAAACAAGAGGAAACATCTTGAACCAGAAACACCCTTTAAAAATTTTATGCCTTTGTGTGTGCATATGAAGAAGTAGTCACTTCCCAAAATGATCTACATTTTCATGCAGGTGATCACCTTCTGCCACAAAGTCTTTCATAGCGTTTCAGTGTCAGTTGAACATTTCTTGCTCTGGTTTATTAGACAGAAAAAAAACCCTGCACAACGGCTGACGCCTGTCTTAACTAGTATGTAAATTGTCACTCATGCATATCACAGCTAGAGGGTTTCTCAAGCCTCTTCGTGTAAAGGCAGATAAAAGACTGAACTTAGATATATATTATTATGGAGATGCGTTGCTTGCATTTTTACATGATTTACAACAAAGGATGGTACTGATTAAGAGCTTTGTGATTGACACTGGACTTGTGTGCGGAATCTGTCACTCAAGCAGTACCACTCCGTGCTTTACTTTCCTAAGTAAGAGCATCTCTTCCAAGCCATGATATTCCCGTTAGCCGGCCACACTCCTGCAGATCACCAGAGACCCCTGCGCAGCCCTGCACTGCCTCATAAGTTTTGGGATACACTTTCAAGTTGCTCAGAAATGCCCTGCCTATCTAATCTTGTTAAAAAAGAAAAAAAGCCCACCCAAATGTTCTATTATTATAACAACAATTTTATTACCATTTACATATAACCCCCAAAAAGGAGATTCAGAGAAGGGTTGAGACAATGATCTGTCCTGAAAAAAACACCATCATGAAGACTCTGGGAGAAAGGTGGAGTTCACCTTAAATAAGACGGCAACCCATAACGAGTGTGTAAATAATGAATAGCACAGGGAACACGCGATATGGAACCCAAAAGAATACTCAGATCCCTGAACAGACAGCGTTTCAAAAGCAAGAGGACTAACCATTTTTGCAGAATGTGATTAGACAGTGGTCACAGCCCCTTGCCAC
>NW_010242937.1:0-28176 GCF_000690775.1 Eurypyga helias | reverse complement strand
AAAGAGTGTTTATAAGCAAAAAAAGCTAATTACGGTTATACTAATTAATGCTACCATTTTTTGCTGGTTTTTTTTTTCGCATTTTTTAACATTTACAGCTTGCAAGTCTTATGACACTTTTGTAACTGAGGACCTGCATCATAGTTCAAGGTGGGGGGTGATCAGTCTCTAATCTCACTACATAAATCACCCACCCTCTCAGCAGCAATCTGGTAGGCAATAATCTGGGTTTAACTGCACCCATCTCACACATGGTACGGTAGCCCCACACATTATACTGCAGCCTCTTCTTTACGAAATGACAATGAAAACTCTGTACATAATTCACTAAAGACATGATTCCTTTCTATTTCAGGTTCTTTAGCACTTTCTGATTTGAAACAAAGTTCTGAGATGCCTACCGATTTTGAGAATCAGGAGTCACATCTTACTACAACCTTCCACTTTCCCCACAAAACACAACCAAATAAACCCCTGTAAATTCTTCAACCCTCTAAATTACAGTGCTTACTCACTATTTTTTTTTTCCTTTAAAAGACACCAGAGAATTTGTTTCATGATATCAGATAACTTCTCCCTCACAAGTCCTCTCTCCTCGCGAGAAGGTGTATCCTGGGCCTGACTGCGCTGTTGTACAAGTCTACCAGACCAGGTTCTGGGCCACTATTATTCTGAATGACTCTGAAATGACACTCCTTTCAGCAGATTTAAATACTCTTTCCAAAGAAACAGACTTACCCATCCAGACTTCTCCAAACTGACCAGCTCCAAGTTTCTTCACCAATTTAATTGATTCCCGTGGAATCTCCCACGCATCTTTATCCCATGGTTTTTGAGGCTTGGGACTAATACAAGCTTTTTCCAACTTTCGGCACAATCCATCAGATTGCTCTGGTTTTCAAAGAGAAAAACAAAATACAAAATCTGTGACACTTCTGTGCCTCATGCCTTGAGACAAACATTACTTAGTTACAGGTATGTACTAACCAGCTCAAAATAATATTCAAAATAATCAAATGTTTTCATGAAAATGTAACCTTTCTGGTGCTTTCACATAACTTTAAGCCCCTCTGAACTGAAATTGCTATTGAGACACAAATTTAGTAAAGAAGTGTTACATGCGTCTGGTTACCTTCAGATTATTAAGGTATTTTTAGTACAATTTGTGCCAACTAAATAAAACATAAGCTCTATTTAATGACAGTATGTTGATGAAGATGCACACTGGTGTCAGGCTTGGAACTTGTATTCTGAATTTGTCATTAAATTTTCGTGTGGCATTGTTTCAGACACATGTGCAGACAAGCATAAGTAGGTCACCATTATTTTTTTTCTTCAGGCACTGGCCAGCTACAACTTTAATGCAAATATAGAATAATACTCAGGTTCTCCAGCTGTGCTAAAGAGTGACCACAACAGGTCTAACAACTCAGAAAAATCTCATGGCCAAGTTCTCGGCGTGGCTTTCCATGTGATTTTCTGGCCCACATTTTTTGTCTTCTCTGCCCTCCCAGTTACAAGGCTAAAACCCACATATTTTGGAGCTACCCACCAGGAGGTTATGCAGAATGAAAAGTCGCTTTTGTAGATAAAAGTTACGTAGAAGCTTGTCCCTTCTCCCCCCACACCACTTTTTTTTTTATATAATAAATGTATATATTCTATGTGGGCACAATTTCTTTCTTTGACTTTCTACTTCCTTCCAAATGCCATTCACAGTAAACCAACCAACCAACAAATAATTTTATAGGAAAAATAAAACCAATGCCACACTCAGCAGCACAAGACGACATTCACAAGTCTATACGCATTTCTGCTAACTGTAAATACAAACGTACTCTCAAATACAGAATTTATTTATTTACAATGCAGCCAATTCTTACTGTAGTCTCACATCATCATAAGTCTGATGAGATGTTTTATAAAGCTATTCTTTATTTCACAATGGTATGCCACAGAGCAAGCAGCATTAGGTCTGATTATGATAACAATGCTACTTGCATTCCAACCAGTTTTACTTTATCTTCGATAACATGCATGCCCGGGTTACTTAGGGGAAAATGAAAAAAAAAAAAAAGAAGAAGAAAAGGTTTGAAACAAAACAAGAAAATATTTATTTTCCTTCACAGGAAATAATGTCTGTACTCTATTAAGTAATCCACTAACCAACTTAACTTACTTTGATAATGTTTGATCATATCATTGATGTTGGGAAAAGTTATTCTTGGAGAGATGTAAAATCCTCCATTGTCCAGGCTCCTAATTTTGTAGTGCTTAATAACATCGCCGTGCTGTGGATCATAGTCTCTTATGGAGAGAGAATAGCTGCCTGTGGACAAAGGAAGAATGGCCATTAACGGACAGCAAAAGTCTACAGTGCCCAAGCACACACAGCTGAGGCTAACAACATCACCTTTTTGCCTGTTTTTCTTTTTTACTCCCTTATTTCCTCAAAAAGCATTTTGCAATCAACATGAGGAAGTTAGCCAATAGCCGGCCCTGAACTGATCACCAAAATGCTTACAGTCACACTTGCTTTTTCAATCTTATTCAACAGAGTTAGGAGTTCCATAAGCCAGACAGCTCCACATCCAACACCCACTTCTGCAGAAAGTCATCCCCCCCGGCTCCAGTGGAACCAGCTGACAAAGGAAGGCCCGGGCTGCCACACTCCTCAGGCAGAAGCTGAAATTTGGAGATCACCATTTCGGAAAAAGAACACGCTGGGTGTCATGGGCCAACTACCAAAAGGATAGCTTGGGGATGGCTTGAGGCCAACGGGAGGGAGAGCAGCCCTGTTAGTCCTAGGGAGCCTAACCTCAGCTGGGATTTAAGATGGAGCAGCAGGGCATCTACCCTAAACTGCAGAGCTCTTAATTTCTTCCACTCATACAACTCTTGCCCACCTTCAAGGCCGAGAAACTGCTTCAGCCCTTTCTCTCTCTTCCCACACAGGACAGAAAGTGACACAGTGACAGAAAGATTCTGGGGGTACTTTGCCTTACTCCCAGCAGCCTATGTTGAATTTAGACCTCTGTTTTCATCTGAGAGCACAGAAACAGTGATATGAGCCCATTACAGAGACCTACCGAAGCAAGAATCTGCAGTATTAGGGCTAGAAACACCACCTCTGTGGAGAGGAGAGACATAATCTGCTGAAGGGATATATGCACCTCGCTCTGGAGGATGCAGTGTTAGAGCTCCCAGCTGGAGAATCCAGTCAGGGTGCTGTCAGCGTCCAGACACCGGGGCAGAACCTCCTACACTTTTCTGAATGTCCCAGAGAAAGAGTCTGGAGACTTCGCTAAGCTTTTCAGTACAAAAAGCTCTGTCTACAGCAGAAACCTTTCCCAAAAAGCCTTTGGAAAAAAAAATCACGCTACAGTGCAGAAGTGTAAACCTCTACTATGCACTAACTACATTTTAAAACTGGTAGCAATGGATACAGACCCAGTAACAGAAGACTATAAAATGCAGCATCTACTGTTTACAAGGAGAAGAGTCCTTCAATAAAGGGATTACAAACGTCAGGAAGGAAAAAGATCTCTCCATTGCTGCTTCTTGTCACTGTAATCACACACACTTTTTTTTTTTCCCTATCTCAACTTTGGGTGTTAACCTGTAACTCTCTTCTCTCTTTTCCTGGTGATTTTCTCATTCTTCTCACTTCTACAGAACTGTAGAAAATTCACACAATAGGACAGATGAGGACTACTCCCAGTGCCACTTGGTGCCAACTTTTGTGAAGACAGACTGTACGTTTTTTAACTCTACTATCAATTCCAAAGTAACCCACCCCAAAGCCTACCTTTTAACGTTTCACTTTCCCTGATAAGGAAAGCTCCAGGACTATTTCCAGGAGCCAGGAGTTGTCTTTCGGCATCTTTTCGGGTTATGTCTTTGAAGAACCATCTGAAAAATATTTCAGAGTTAGAACCCTTTCTTGCCCCCACCCACAAACGATACACCATCAGGGTGAAGAACCAGCTTGCCACTACTTAGAGCCTGAGAGAACTTACTCTTCTGTTTCCAAGGTGTTTACTTTTGCTACGTAATTGCTGGGAATGAAGCCTTCCTTCCTCGTCGTAAGGGATTTTGCTCTCCACCATTCTCCCAGCCTGAAAAACAGAAACAACAGTAGTATTCACAGGAAAGGAAAATTATAAAGTGTTATTTGGGTTCTGCTGTGCTGAGAGCTTTACCCATGCTGGAGGGAGCAGCAGCATCTTTCCTCTGAACTCAAGCCACTGGCTCCGTCAGATCAACGTTTGGTTACTCTTACCAAGGGCAGCTGCCAAGTCCTACCAACAGCTCCACATGCCATTTGTATTTTCACACGTAAGAGAGCTCTCTGACCATTAATGCATTCATGTTATGAGCAGGATATCAAAAAATGATAAAGGGAATTAGACGAGTCCAAACAAAAACTACAATACAATCAGCACTGTCATACTTACTCCTCAATGACTTTCAATTTTTCTCCTTTTTTGAAGGACAAGTCATCTTCATGAATGCCATCATAGGGATACAAAGCTACCACAATGACTCCATGCTCCTCTGTATCTACAAAGGTGGAAAGCCAAAGGCACGTTCGCATTATTTCGTAGGCTGACGTGGGCACAGCACGCAGCATTACAATTCCTACGAAAACATACCTTCACTGGCAAACCTCTGTCCGGGTAAGAGCTGTGCTTCTGGATTTGCCTACAATAAAACAGGTCTTTAATTAAGCAGTTTTAGATCTTTGTGACAATCTTACGTTACAATAGTGTATTATTCAGTTGCTTCAGTATCATCTTATAGGTCTTAAATTGAAAGGAAATGCTCCAATCTTTTCCCCACGGTCTTAAAAAGCAAATTACAACACAAAACCACAGTAAGTCACCATTAGATTTTGAACTGAGCAGCTCAGGAAGGTGTGACGCAAGCTGCGGGGAGGAATTTCGCAGCTTCGTGACTTTTTGCTGAAGAGGCTTCAGGCAGGGCACTTTAACAGGGCAGTTATTGACATGCAGCTGTCATGCTCAAGAACTACAAGCAGATTATGTCGCTAAGATTGTGCAAGAAAAAAAGAGTAATTAAAAAGAAAAAACCCCAAACGGTAGTTTGTGATGTGTGTACGCTGACTGAGAGCATGCCGAGTCCACAGTGTCAGCTGGTGAGAGGGGGGAGAAGGGTGTTTTTCACACCCAGGCAGAGGACAGCCCATGAAGAAGGGCAGTCAGGAAATAGGGCTTCCTCAGCACAGCTGGGGGGGGTGTGGGGAAAAAAGGGTACCAGCCAATCTGCAAAACAGCAAACCTGCTTGGTACCCGACGAGATTCCCCCTTTGTAATGCCAGGCAGCACGCACAGAACTGCCATTAGGTTGTTCCTCCCGCCACACAGCTCCCTTTGCTCCTCTCCCATCCTTACCTACCCACCTCTTGCAAGGTCAAGCAGAGCTGATAAAGAGTTGCCTGTGATTACCTCAGCCTTATTAAACAGAATAATCCACACCTGGATCCCATAGCTATTAAAAACCCAACACCGACGCTTTTAAAAACGGTTCTGAACTACTTCAGGTTTTCTGAAGTCACCTAGCATACTCCTACAGACATCGCTAGGTCTAGATCAAGCGTTGACAAGGATTAATGTTTTCACGTGGAAAACTGACAAAGAAAGTAACTGAGTAACAAATTACCAATTTTCATTTTTCGTTTCTTTAAGTACACATTCGTTGAGGGTGACCCACACAACACTAAAAGCTCAATTGTGGACTAATGGTCATTCGAATTCCTTCACGCATGTGCTTTGGATTGAAATTTAAGTTATGCCAGTCATGCTTTGATCTTGCTACTGGAATTCTCCCCTGAGACTATCTACTTACTGGCCTTTGCTGTTTATTGGACGTTGGATCCCTCACATAAATAGTTCGTTCAGTTTTACGTACTGGTTGATTCTTCAAATCTAGCCCATCTCCATGCAGATTCTCTTTCCTTTTTGATTTTATACATCCCATATTTCCTGTTGGAATAAAAAAGGTATTAAACGAAAACATTATGCCATAAACCAAACCGTTTCCCATGCAATCATCTGGGCTATGCAGCAAAAAGGTGATTCCTTCTCACACACAGTATTTCACGGGGAGAACTGAAGGTTAGGAACACAGGCTGAAAGCTCTTTGCTGCTGCAAAGGAAAGAAATTGCTTCTTGTCTCAATCCACAGATGAAGGAAATATTTCAAAATAATTATTTACCATTTCAACTTTTTCAGATTTGTCATCTTTTCTTCCCAACCCCAAGAATAGATACAAGAAAAACATAATTACTGTAGTGACATCTTATTTCTGTGTGTTTCAGAGAAAAGGCTGCTTGGGAAGACGTAGGACAAAATTCCAGTCCAAATGATGAGAACTGCAGCTGGAGTTAGTCATGCCTGTATCTCCCCAGTTCATTTTGCTTATGCCAGTCTAACAGGGAGCTCAGCCTGATCCACATCCCTGTCTCACGTGAGGCTGATGACTTGTGCAGTCCCAGCTCCATGGCAGACACACGGCTACTGTGACCCTCCGTAAAGCACCTCCTTGTTCAAGCAGGCCTGTGACAGCAGTCTAAGAGAGCCGACGTGTGTTATCAGCGACGGCAAATCACCACACAAGTCTTTCTTCTCCAATACTATTTAGAAAGATAATCCTTCTCTCAGGATGTGCATCCATGCTAAATCAGATGAGATGATACAGCTGTTAGCATTTACACGACTGCAACCTGACTGCTAATCCCATGATGTCATTCCATAGTACAGCAAGCACACATACAACATTATATTCCTCCCTCAGAGGAGAGTAATCATACTCACTCGTCACAGAACCCACTATGAATGCTTTTTAAACCTCTCCTTCCTTCCTCTCCCCCTCCATTCAGGTCAGTGCGTTAATGCTAGGTTCACAGTCACATTTTCCCTTGCAGGCACACACTCTCACTACCCCCCTGCCCTAATTAATCTTTAAAGCCAGTTCTTTGAAGAACAGTGTACAACCTAAAACAAGAGCTCAGCGCATATTCAGGCTCAAGTAAACCAGCAACAACTAAAACACTGCTGGGGAAGCTAAAGCAGATTGTAACCCCCGGTACTGCATCTCACTTTTACCTTCCTCTCTAGGACAGAAAAGCTGATCACAGCCAACAGTTAAAGCAGTACAGGTGTCCCACCTGCAGACACAACTGTTTCAGCGGGCCGGCACCTTACACACCCTATCGCTGTAAGGAGGAAAGCCAGCCACATTGGTCTGGATCCATATTAAGACTTGCACTTTTGTAACAATCCCGATAAAAATCATAATCTTAACTGACTATAACAATAATCCAAGGCCACGAGCATTCCCACAAGGCAGGTCTCGACTTCCCACATCCCTTTCATTTCATCTCCCATCCTGCTGTTGAGCAAGCCCCACATAATGACAGATGCACAGTCCTATCCCCGGACTGAACATTCTCTTCTAAACATAAGAGGAAGGTAACTGCCCTCCTGCCATCCCTGCAAATCATCTGTCACCTATGGCCAACAAATCCTGGGTGTCCGTAAGATGTCAGCAGCGATGCCGTGAAGTGTGACACTGGTTTAAAAGCCGCGTGGGAACTCAGTGCTCCCTTTCTCGTTTTCTCTTGAATTAAAAAGAAAAGGAATTATACAGAAAATCAATAGGCATTGACAAGACACCACCATCCCACAGAGGCAGAGAATAGAGTCTCCTCTTTATGTGTGTCAACATCTCAGTGTTTCCGTACTCATCTGAAGGCACTGGGGGGCACCTTCAGCCAGGGTCTCCCCTTCGAAGCAAACAGCTTTAATGCTTAATATTAATTTGTGAAAACACCCAATGGGAGATTTTTTCCAATTCTCGGCTCTACACGGGTTACATCCTGGTTGTTCTGAAATACCAAGCAGGTTTGGTTTGGTTTATTTTATTATTTTATTTATTTTATTTTATTGCTAAATATATGGATGACTCGTTCTGTAGCTAAATGGGTCGTAGGAAATTTCTGCGCACCCACAGGGAGGCTGGTGTTTGCACGCTCACCCCAGACATCAGGAAGGCCAGTGTTTAATTACCTGCTGTATCTGCAAGATCAGGTATTTAGCCACCTAAGTGCTAACCTTTTTGCTCTTGAATATTTCTGCTTCTAGAGAACAAACAGCTACCGTGGAGGACATAAGGTAATGTGATCTAAGTTGTCAGCCAAAAATCCTTTTCCCCCTTGCTGAATTATCTTTAGAGACTGCAGCTTGCCCAGTGCCAGTGGGAACTCGGAGGAAAGCATTTTTACTCAGACCTTTGTCTGCAGCTCGAAGCAGTGAACAGCCGTAAGGTAAGCCTGCTGTGAGGCTGGGCTGGTGAGTTCAAGGCTAGTGTTCGTTCGTGACAGTAAGAACAACGGATCGGTAATGCCAACGTGCAGGTGCTCGGTGATCCCACAGAAGTCTACTCGATGCTGTGGGAAATCACAAATACAGCGTGTGAGAGAACACACGTGATGGCACCAAAGAGAAGATCCTGAGGCTCATCATGAAGCACTGTTTTCTAGGCTATTTTTTCCTTACGGAGCCCAAAACCCATGGTCCTTACCCAGGTCCACATTAGCAAACAGCCCCAACGGTAGGTGCTGAAGCCCAGACCTGCTTCAAGAGGAGGTTACTGCCCCCTTCATTCCAATACAGCCCCAAGGACTGAACAGGCAGCCGGAGCAAGACCACAGCAAGGGTTTATATAAAGGTTAGCCCTGCGCTGCATCTTCCTAAAGCAGTCACCCTCTCAGTCTGCTCCGCAACACGAACTACAGCCTGGCAAGCGGAGGCAACTACTTCAGGAGTGGGATCCTGATCTAACTAAAATAGTAATGTAGACACAACCTGAGACTTTTTGCATCTTTATAAAACAAGCCTCTTAAATCTCACAAAAGAAACATGAAAAATACACAATAAAAGAAAAAAATTCCAAACATTTAGTACTTTATATATATCAGTATAGCTAAGTATGCGATACATAATAAAATATTTGATTTTCTGACCTTATGTTATTTCTAAACAAGTATAGGCAGACACTGGAGATGAAGCATAAAGTTGAAAAATTGTTTTTAAGCACTAGAAAATGGATCAATAGGCACATGGTTTTTTGATACTGTGAAATGAAAGATTTTTGCACTCTCCAAAGGCCATAAGACCTTACATTCCTATACATGCTAGATCCCTGTAAAGCTGTGTGCACTGGGTTCCAGACTCCACTTTTAAAATTCCATAAGATCAGTCCTACACTCAGGGCAAATGTAGGAGTCTTGGTTTCAAAAGCTTTTGCTCACTGACTGCTCAGTTCATCTGCAATGCCAGTTGTATTTGTTTCCAGTGAAGTATTGTACTGTTTTAGTGAAATCTGACCCAGGGGTTTGAGAGTGATATCAAAGTAAAGTTTCATAGGGCCAGCGGGCACCGACGCTTGACTTTTCAATCAACGCCCACTGAATCATGGATTTCAAAATACAAAATGCCACATGATTATCAAAGTTACCTTCACAAACATTCAACCCATACAAAACCGAAGCTCTGAAATACAAAACGTGCACACAAAACATAAGCCAGTGTACATCTTTCTTAGTTTATAGAGTAGTCATAGGGAAAAATCTGAAGGAGGGAAGTTCATTCAGGCATAAATAAAATAGTTCACTCAGTGTAAAATGTTTATTTGCATAGCTCTCTGTTGCCATGTCACAATAAGCGTCAAGGAAATTTTTTGTGTAGATATAAAGAGAAAGAGAATATGGTAAGCAAAGAGCACAGCATCATTACAAATGACACTATGTTATTGTTCGTCAGAGATAAAAATAATGCAGTGATCAGAGGAAATGCTGTCAGTCCCTACTCAGGCGTTTCCCATTCCGACAGCTTCACATACTGCTTTTCATCCACACTTTTCACTTACTGTCCTGTCCACTCCTCTAGACATGAGATACAAACATTTCTTTAAAAGAAACTCCATGTAACTGCTAACTTTTTTAAACAGATAGCTAAAAAAGAATCAGCTGCTCTTTTAACAAGGAGCATACCGGATTTCAGGGCTAAGAGGTAAAGATGGGCACTTGAGTTAACATCCGCAGCGTGGCGACAAGAATCTAAGTTGAGGCACCCTTTGAAAAGCCGCAGGAGTATCCATAAGAACCGTCACACAGAGCCTCTGCAGCAGGTTGTTCCATAGGCACCGGTTTTGAGGTCTGCAGAGGCATTTGCCTTGAACTTTCCCTCCAATTCCCCTATTTCATCTTCCTACAGCAGCACTTGGGTCTTAATTTCAGAACTGATTACGGGAGGCTAGCGCAACATTTTTCCAAGGTTAAAAGCTGCTGTCTACCCCCAAAACACTGTTGCTTTCTCTGCCTTTTTGCTATCTCGCCTGCAGAATCGTGTCCATAAACCCACAGCACTTCCCACCGCCTGCAGTCAAGGTTCGTGTGACCATCGCCCGGCCATCCACCATCAGCAGCACTTGAGGTTTCACTTCCTCCCACTGCTTATCCTTTGCATCTTCTACACAGCCCGTCTCATTTTTTGCTTTGCTCATGGTCACAGCTAGGGTCCTTCTTGCGATTCTGTTACATCCAGTATTTACGGTGCGCGTTAGAAAGCATTTCCTAAAAAATCCACCGGACATGCCTGGGCTTTTCCTGATCAAAGTCATGTCTTCATGAAAATGATTCTCAAATCCTCACAGATTTTTCAACAGTTTAGAGTGGCTTCATTTTAATATTTGCAGAAAAAGCAAGCTTTTAAAAAAGAACTAAACTTAGTCTATACTTTGGCTTTTCCAACGATAAAGTAACTTTTTAAAGAAATGGGGCTACAAAACTGAGTGTACAGCAACTCTGTTTTATAAAACAAATCTTGGTTGTTCAAAAGTTCAGAAATCGTATATAAACATCAATTCTGTCAATGACTAGGGATTTTAACAGGTATATATGTGTGTCTTCTAACAGGTACATAAATAAAATAAATTTGTATTCAATAACAAGGTTTATAAGCAGTAAATCCTTCATTTAAGCCACAAAATTTCTTATGTGTACATGTAAGATGTTCCTTAGCGGTACAAATAACAGAAAGACAGTGCATTAAGAAGAAATTAAAAATATAAAGAAAATCAAGACCACCAAGTTATTCTGTGTCTTCAACATTATATGTTCCTTATTTAAGCTTCTGAATCAAAGAACAGGAAGCAACTGTTTATACCTATAAATAAAATAACCCCAGCTAGTTTTAAACCCGGAGCTTTAAAGCGGCTTAGAGAGCAGAGCAGTAAATAATGTTATTTTTTACACTTCTTACAAAAATTGAAAATAATATATTTCCTTCCTCTGTTTTAGACGTTTAATTCTGGCCTTTAATGCCAGCTGGTTTGGGGCTACTTCACAAGTTATAAAGCCAGAGGTAACACCATGATGCCTTCATCAGATCCCTGAATAATCAAGAATTTGAGACTTCCCTGTATTACCCTCAATGTCAAGGAAGAAGCATCTCAAAAAGCAAACTCTGAGTGATCAACTTAGATCTAAAACTTCTGGGAAGGAAAAATCGTAAGCCCATTCTGCCCAAGGTCACAAACACCTCGTTTCTCAGTACCCCATCCAACTTTATACATCAATCAGCTGCTCAAGTTTCCCATTCCAGGAAAAATATGGGAAAAATCTTAAATTTAAGGAATTCATTTATCTTGGCCATTATTGCTGACTTCAACTCTACGTTGATCTGCTTCCACATCACCCGTGGTACCTGAGTGTTGCAACGATTTTCTGTACCCCTGTTACTGGGACTATGAGGAGGCACATCTCTGAGGAGCCTGGGAAACCAGGGTTCATTTCTGCCCCATCATCACCTGGTGTAGAATGGCAAAGCAACCTTGGAGGAACACAGAGGAGGAGTGTAATTTGAGGTGGTAGAGCTCTGCAAAGCCTCAGCAGTACTGCTCCATATATATTTGTGCCAGTGAAGATGTGCTACAAGACCACAGTGAGAATGAGAGTGACAAAAATAAATTATGTAGGGTTGGGAGTAATGTGAAAGAATTAAACTGGAGAGCAACTGAACAGAACTGGGTATGTGCCTCTCCCAAAAATGATCAGTTTTGGTTTTGTTCAGTCTTTTTCTTATACCTGAAATTCATCACATACATATAACAATATATAATATGTATAAAATACATGTAGTATAATATTATACATCTGCAGGCATTTAAACCATTATTAAAATTAAATTTATTTATTTATTTACTGTCAGTCCTGACTAACTAGTAACTTTTGTTAAACTAGACTCTTGTAAACACAGAAATCCTGGGTCAGCTTTCATCTTGGGCTTGTTTCACTTCCCACATCTTGTTTTTAAACTGGAGACCAACTAGGGGAACTTAAGCAGTTTGCTCCCCTCTTGCCTTTCAGCTGAAATGGTTAAGTAGGTCTCAGGCACTCCTTGCCTCATGTATTTTAATATCTTTTTTTTTTTTTTTAATTTAGCTTATTTCTATAAGTGCAGATTACATCATCTCTATGCCTCCCAAACTGAATTTATTCCTTATATGATATCCATATATATGGTCATATATATATATATATACACACACACACACGAGCACAAATCACCATTTCCTCCCTGCAATGCGTATAAAAAGTCCAAAAAGGAGTATGGAAAGCCTAACTCTACTCAGTATTTAACTATGACAGACTTGCCCAGGGTAGACACCCTGTATTCCTGTGATGTGAGAAGCTGTCCATCTGACAGCATTTTTAAAAATGGAGAAGATTTGGGGAATTCTTTAGCTGTTTCAATCTTTTTTTGGGGAGAAGGTGGGACAAAGCTAAAATATTTTGACATACATATCTATATTAACAGGCAAAGAAGAGAAGCAAGTTAAATCTCCAGTGTAAGCAAATATTACTCTAGTGGAAAAGTATGCAATAAGCACGTTACTGTGAGATTTCCTCAATCTTATTTAAGTCAAACCCTCAAAGTTTCGAAGGGCGCACTTCTATCAGAGCGAGATAAGAGAGCAATCTAGTTGATTACCCACGATTAGAGCGCAGGACTAAACATTACATTCTGGGGAAAAGCAGACCCATTCTGAGCAGCACAATCGTATCATTCAAGTTCAGAAGTGAGTTTGCCACGCTCCATTTTTAGAGAGGTTAAGGGGGAGAGGGCACAGGGGGAGAGGAAGAACTAAATATTATTGCTGAGAGGTTTCAGAACTTCAGTCCGTTTGGCTTAGAAACCGTCTCTTAATTCCCAGTCTTAAGCACGTTTTGGGGACAATAATGGCATTTAGCCCTTCATCCTCTCAGGCAATTAGGCCAAGTCACATCTCCTTCAGCCTCTTTGCTAGGCTTTAAAGACCAACCCTTCTCAGGCTTTTCCACTTCCACTGGTTATCCTAGGAGCCGTTCTCCACACCTGTTTCAGATTGAACTCATCCCTCTTAAGGACAGGAGGCTGGAATTGGTCAGGTGTTCCAAGATGACTTTCAGCAATGCCTTGCAGCAAACACTATTAATATTTCTTCCATCTACAGAAATATGTTGCCCAATAAATTCCAGAAATTAATTTATCATTCTCACACTTTCATTACATTAGCCTTTTATAAACATCTTGCCACTCATGAAGTCATCCAAGTTTGTCCCATTTTTCATAATGACAAACTGTTGTCACAGCAGACTTTCAGACCTTACGCCCTGATACTACATTTCTCCCCATTATTTTGCCAGACCATTCTTTCTGCACGATATTCTCAGCCGCCTGTGTGTTTCTAATGCCCCCTAATATCACAAGGGGACTCCTATTTTTTCATTGCACATGCAAGTATTAAAAAAACCCCAAGTCTCAGTGCAATGTTGCCCAACGTCACATTAGCAGAGAGCGGTCTTGCCGCACGTTTGGGGAAGTGCAGCAGCCAGGCATCACTACCCCCTTCAGCTTCTTTCACAATTCCTTCCTTAGCAATTGCGACCAAGACAAATTCAGCTTTGTCCATGCTACCTCAGATTATTTTTAATGGTTTTCCTACATCGGTTACAGAACGTATCACCCCATCACCTTCACGCTTGCCAACACTTGCGTTCCTAGTACAGTCATAAATCCAGCACGTTTCTACTTCCCCTGCAACACTCAATTTTAAGCTCTGTGCCAGTATTTCTGCCGGTCCTTTTCAGAGCCCAGATTCCCGACCTTAGCACACAGATATCTCAGTCCCACTATACCAATCTAGGTTAACAGAAACCTTTCTGAACTCATTACCAAGCCGACTACTGCTCTGACTGACATTCTCGACACCCATCCTTCCACCCTCTGGTGTTCTGTTTTCCTTTCCCACACTGGTCTGCATATTGAAATCTGGGGTTGGACTCTGCAACACTCATAACTCAAGTCCACTTCCTAATTTAAACATATTTTAAATAAAAGTTCAAGTTAGAACAGGGAAAAAAGGTGTGCTGCTATCAGACAGAGTGGAGCTGGACTGAATATTACATCACACAGCAAAAATCCCCCAACAGCTGACATGAGAACAGGAAACTTCTGGTGAGATAAAATATATGGAGTTGCTGTACAGATGCTGTATTAGGAACGGGAAAGGCAGACCTGTTCCAAGCAGCACAATCGCACTGTACAAGGAAAAACCTTTTCTCCTATACTGCCCCCATTTTTTTCTTACTAAGCCAGGCATTTCAGCTATGCGATAACCAACATTAATTAACACATTGCTATACCAGATGGAAAATAAGGGACTTTGTTATCACATCTCAAACTGCCAAGTATGAAGTGATGCAACACAAGTTACACAGAAATCATGTGTGGTCAGGTGAGGCTTGAGGATTATCTGCTTCCACCGCAGCCCGTGAAACAGGAGTGCGTTGGTAAACCTGACTGTGTCGGTGCAGGTAAACAGTTTTCTATATTCAAACGATACTGATCCACAGTCCAACCTTTGCCTGCCTTGACTTAAAGTCTCTAGGGAGAGGATAAGTTTATTCAGAGCTCAGCTAAATGATACATGATCCTTGTTGGAACTCGTGAATGATAGCATAACATAGGTAATAAACACCATCATAGTTGATGACATGAAAGGTAGCTCTGACGGTGCCTTGGCCAAGAAAAAAGCATATCAATTTCTATAAATCCACCACAGTTTTTGCCTAGATTTGTTAAAAATATGGTTTCACACAGGAATTTTGGCAGTGGTAAAAAAAGAAATAAAATTAAAAAAAAATCAAAAAGAAACACTGAAAATAACTAATGTCATTGTGGTAGTATAAAAATGTTATATGCTTGCAAAAGGATGAAAATAAAATTCTGAAACAAAACATTACACTGAAATGAAGTGGGATAAAATTTATACAAACTACTGATCCTTGTTTATTCAATTGAAGAAAAATACCAAAACACAAGAAAGTTAATCCACACAAGATTGTGATTTTGTTAACATTGCATAATAGACTTTATATATTATGAAAATGTTCCAGATTCATGTAGTCAGTATTTTTGGCACTAATTTTAAACCAAGTCTTACATTAAGCTAACATCTGTTTTCTGACCTTATAACACTCGCTTCATTTTATTACAATAATTTGCCTCAACTGCATCCTCCAGAATTTTGAATCAATATCAACAATGAATTAATTCACTTTGCCAGCCCTCAGGCAACCACATCTTCCATTTCCTCAACTTTTTTTTCCACTGCACTATATCTTTTGAAGATAGAGGAAAAGGTCAAATAACATCTTAATCTGACATAGCAGAATAAATACTTCCATCAAATTCTTCAAAAGGATCATATGAAATGGAACAGAGAAAAACTGTACCGGTATGTTAAGCAACTTAAAGGGAAGGTTCCCAAAACACTTCAGAGACTTTGAAGTGTCATGCAAACTCAAAGTGTCATTTTCTTTACTGGTAAAAAGACCTCAATAATGACAAACAGCAACTCCATGTAACCAAATCTCCATTTCCAGATGAAAGTTTGGCCAAACCACTACACTGAAGAGGATCAACATTTTTCTTAAGTATTAGGAAGCGTCGCACTCCAGCTAGCAAACTCCAAGGACTATGTGTACATTCCAAGGTGAGTGTGTCTATGACTCATAGAATTTTTCATCTTTAAATTGATGACTTTGGCCAACAATGGCAGCGTGTGGCATAGAAAAATGAGAAACTACCCATAAAAATGACAAGGGGTTGGAGTGAGGTCCAGAGGTAGCCCAAATGATGTCATCCTCATAACAAACAACATGACGGAAGGGCAGAAGGACAAGCTTCACAGAGTTTCTCTGAAGGACACAAATCTGGAACCTATCCTACTCCCAACAGTACTCACCTAGCTCCGCACTCTCCCTTCTCCTTCATACACACATGCTTTGCCTCCCAAAACAAGGTGTAGTTGAGCGGCGCGCAACAAGCGTTTCTACATCAGTCCAAAGGGCCTAGTTCATACACACGGCGGTTTTACTCAGGTGTTGATTTTGAGATAGCCATCAACGTACTTCAAACCAAAGACACAGCCACACAAACTACACTGAGCAACAAGTGGCCCCGCATGAGCTACTGTGCAGTACCCAATGCCTGCGTTTACTGCGTGGTACACGAGAGAGAAATGACAGTTAGCTTCTCCCTGTTTCACTCAGCCTCAGAAGACAACACCAAAGCGAGCAGCTTGAGCTTGGGGAATATTAAGGTGTCTCTTTAATACCATCACCAGGCTGTACTCCGACTAGCTCTTCAATTGGAATTTGTCACTCTGTCCGCCCCCTCCAGAAGGTGCATAGGAAGGTATATTTGCAGGTAGCAGCTGACACCTGAAACCTTCATCTCGTCCAAGTAAAGGAGCCTAATGCTCAACCTCCACATGCCCGGAGGAATGTACTGACAGGGCATTTGTTAGGGAAAACCATTAATAGTTACTATGACTAAGGGTAGATCATTATTTATGAACATGGCCTTCAACCAGTTAAAGATGTCGTTGGCAATAAAGAATCCTTTGCAGATGTGATCTCTTATTTTGAGATATGCCTGTAATACAAACACACTGCTATACTGTAAACAGATACTGTAAACTCAAAGATAATGAAATTATCACAACACGTCAATGGAAACATTATGGAGGGCAGCAGATTCACAGCCAACAAAGGTGCTGAGGGAGCTGGTGGAAGTGCTCACCAACCCACTCTCAATCGTCTATCATCAGTCCTGGCTAACCAGGGAGGTCCCAGTTGACTGGAGGTTAGCCAGTGTGAGGCCCATGTACAAGAAGGGCTACAAAGAGGATCCAGGGAACTACAGGCCTGTCAGTCAGACCTCGGTGCCAGGGAAGGTTATGTAGCAGATCGTCTTGAGTGCCATCACAGCCCATACAAGACAACCAGGTGATCAGGCCCAGTCAGCATGGGTTGATGAAAGGCAGGTCCTGCTTGACTAACCTGATCTTCTATGATAAGGTGACCCAATTAGTGGACAAGGGAAAGGCTGTGGATGATGTTTATTTGGACTTGAGTAAAGCCTTTGACACCACTTCCCACAGCATTCGCCTGGAGAAACTGGCTGCTCATGGCTTGGATGGGTGTACTCTTTGCTGGATAAAAAACTGGCTGAATGGCCAGGCCCAAAGAGTTGTGGCAAATGAATTTAAATCCATTTGGTGGCTGGTGACAAGTGATGTTCCCCAGGGATCAGTACTGGGACCAGTTCCTGGAGGAGGGGATCGAGTGCACCCTCAGTAAGTTTGGAGATGACACCAAGCTGGGCGGGAGTGGTGATCTGCCCGAGGGCAGGAAGGCTCTGCAGAGGGATCTGGGCAGGCTGCATCGATGGGCCAAGGCCAACTGTGTGAGGTGCAACAGCGTCAAGTCCTGGGTCCTGCATCTGGGTCACAACAACCCCAGGCAGCGCTAGAGGCCTGGGGATGAGTAGCAGGAAAGCTGCTTTGTGGAAGAGGACCTGGCATTGTTGTTGACAGCCAGCTGTATATGAGCCGGCAGTGTGCCCAGGTGGCCCAGGTGGCCAATGGCATCCTGGCCTGCATCAGGAACAGTGTGGCCAGCTGGACTAGGGATTGTCCCCCTGTACTTGGCACTGCTGAGGCCGCATCTCGAATCCTGTGTTCAGTTTTGGGCCTCTCACTACAAGAAAGACATTGAGGTGCTGGAGGGTGTCCAGGGAAGAACAACAGAGCTGGGGAAGGGTCTGGAGCACAAGTCCTGTGAGGAGTGGCTGAGGGAGCCAGGGGTGTTTAGCCCGGAGAGGAGGAGGCTCAGGGGAGATCTGATCGCTCTCTACAACTGCCTGAAAGGAGGGTGTAGAGAGATAGGGCTTGGTCTGTTCTCCCAAGTGACAAGTGATAGGACAAAAGGAAATTGCCTCAAGTTGTGCCAGGGGAGGTTCAGATTGGATATGAGGAAAACTTCCTTCACTGAAAGGGTTGGCAGGCACTGGAATGGGCTGCCCAGGGAAGTGGTGAAGTCACCATCGCTGGAGGTATTTAAAAGACATGTAGACGTGGCACTACACCAGGGACATGGTTTAGTGGTTAACTTGGCAGTGTTAGGTTAATGGTTTGACTTAATGGTCTTAATGGTCTTTTTGAACCTAAAAGAATCTATGATTCTATGATGAAGGTTTTGAGGGTGGCCTCATAGAAATATATCACTTCTCCTTTGGGTTTATCTTCTGTTTTCAGTGTGTTTAATAGAAGTGGGAAAGGGGGAGCAGATCATTAGTGTACATTAGCTTTTGTTCTCTCCAATTCAGGTAACCATATCCCCATGGAATAAATCAATTATTATAAACCTTACCTGGTTTTATGCATTCTACAAACTGCTTTCAACATGGATTAAGATAGTTAGGACTAAATTAATGTAGGATGACTTGTGTGACAATGGATCCTAACTCCGCACTAGCCTAGTCATTTAGTAACTCATTACTTTGCACCATGCTGCGTTTACCATGCTGCTCCATTTGGTCAGAGGGCTTCTTCATCTGCTGACACCTCCATGTTTAAATGTACTCATGACCAAACTCACAACTTAAACATAGCGTTCTTGTTATAATAACATCGTATTATGCCTCCGGCACCTGCGTAAAGCACTGAATTTCATAAAAGTAAAACACATTTTTTTTTAACCTCTCCAAACGCCAACATATAGTTCAGTTGTAAAACAGAGTTACTTCTCCAGCAGACCATTTTGTGTTTCATTACTTGTACAGCATTAGATATACACAGAGGAACCCTCCTAAAACACACGTTACTGTACTGGGGTATATAAATCGGATTTAAGAATGCTCAGATGAAAATCTGGGGTTAAATCATCATGCTAATATGGCCTAACACTCTTATTCAGAGTCCAGTTCCTCCTGGAAGTTTGCAAACCTTGAACAAGTTTTCTTAAATCGCAAGAGGAAGTTGCAAGAGTTCTCAAAAAAAATCAGACAGTGTTGAACCCGGTGCCAGTAAATTACACTGGCAGAAGTGAAGTTTTGTGCTATTTAATCTCTACAGGGGTACTAGAAGAACATTCAGCACTAACTGTGGAAGTATTCCTGTGAGGAACCACCTCATCTTATTCTCACTAATGTAAGTAGCAGAACCTCCCTTAACTTCAAGGGTGTTAAGACTGTACTCCAGGTTCTGGCACTTCACAGATGTCTACTTATAACTCGTTAATTTTACTTAATTTTAAACTCTGTGTTAATTATATTCCTTTGAGGGCATGAATCGAAACCAGACATGTTCCAGTTATTTCTCTCCCAGTTTAGTAAAATGTTCTAAGCAACTGTTGCAATTTGGGATACATGTGGGGACACCAAAGGATATTGTCTGAATCACAGTTTGCTGCAAATACAATGAAAAGAACTGAAAGAACACTATCACGAGCAATTTTTGGAGGTTTGTAGATCAAGCCCTTGAGATCAGAGTTTTTTTTTTTAACAGCTACAAGTACACTCTTCATAAGCCTACCAAACATACCCTGAAGGACTGTAAATTGCCTCTGATTCAGGTCTGAAAGCCTGGCATGTAAAGACAGAAGCACACTTCAGTTAAAGTCTTGTGAAACGACATGCTCAAGCTGGGGTGACAGTAGGAGTGTAAGGGAAATACGTCACTGAATGAACGTGGAGTAAGAATTCACACCCAAGTTTCTAAGCATGCTTTTCACATTTGTTGCACACATGAGCGTGAATAAGAAGTTTCTCTAAAATTAACCAAAATTAAAAATACGTTACGTTCTTTCCATCTTCGGAGAGGAGTGAGAGTGGAAATCTGGAAACTCTCCTTTGAGGAAAGGTTGTGAATTGCTGGTGTGAGGGTTCATTTCATTGTTCCTGCTTCAAACGTTCTAAGGGAGAACTGAAGATGTCGGATTTTAAACGCATGTATGTCTTTGCAGATGATCTTTCTCAAGGGCAAGAATGAACACAGAGTTCCCCAAATCACCAAGCCAGCAGCTATGCAAGAATATTAACTTGATTAAAATTCTTTTCTATTTGAGAGAAGTTATTCTGCACTAAACAGAAGTTCTGAGTGGAGGACTGACTCGAAGAGGCATGTGGCATTTGCTTATTATGTTAACTCATTTCATTTTCAGAAATTGATTAATACTTTGACTGCTGCTACTATTTTGACTCTTCCTTGACATTTCTTGCTTTCTCTCTCTAAAAACAACCAACATTGCCGTATTCACAACGTATCGTTACTGGACTGCACGGCATTTAGTACTTTTTGCTGCTTCTAGTCCTATGTAACGGTCAAGAGCCTTGCAAATGTCAGCAGATGAAGACCTAGCAGTTACAACCATAGCCAGTTCCACCCATCCAGGCTCTGATCCTGTAAGTGACAGCGCACAACTTACAGGAGCTCTACAGACTTTGAGAGACTCAGGCCAGGACTTTCTAAATGAAGTGCAGGACACAGACCTTAATAAGTAGGACAGCATACATGACCATTTGGCAGATTTAGACTCACAGTAAACTGGAGGTCCATAACAAGAATTATGTTAACATTCACACCACAGACTGCAAGGTACAGCGCTCTTATTATGACCATACTGGCTGCTCATTAAATTAACTTCAAATATCAAATATATAGCTCAGAGGTAGGCCATGAGATTACACGGCACCTGACAAAAACACCTTAGACTCTGCACAAGACCCACTGTTTATATGACCTTAGCACTCACGGCCCATGCAGCTAACTTTCCAAGCAAGAAGTAGGATTAAATCACAGTTACCCAAGTTTGTTTCAGGAGAACTGTAATGAGTTCACAATGAACCTACATTTGAATTCCATAGAATTAACTGCTGTGCAAAGAAGACTCTTCAGAAGTCAGTAAGACTGCTTCATTGTTAGACATAGAAGGGAAGGTGTAGGAGAGAAGGCTGAAATCCCTGAGAGGTCAAAATTGGGGTTGATGCTGAGAAATAAATGAAGAGGGAAGACTGCAGAAGCAGAGATAAAAGGAGACAAACCCAATCAAGTAGAAATGCAAAGGTTGATATCTAATGGGATAGAGACAGTTGCAGTCCTTAGGAAAGTATGACAAGATACAGAACATTTAAGAAACTTAATACAGTCACATCACAGAAACTATAATCTGTGCTCAAAGGAGAGATTACTTTCCTGTGTCATACCATATCAAGCATCTTGATATTTTTGCTTTTGTTGCAGGAACAAAGAAATGACTTTTCACCCATCTAAACCCAGCAGAGTAGGACTGCCATTGTACATAGTCAAATACATGACAGAAGAGATTACTGTTCTGATCTCTGATTCAAATAAGATATTCAAATGATTCATTTTGCATTTTCTGCCACTTGTATCCAATGCCCTCAGACTTGCAAAAGGGCAGAAACATCTCACCTGAAGCACCTTTTTCCCACTTGTTCAGTCCACTGGCCAAACCTCTTTTCTGCTGGCGCCGGCTCTGCTTAAGCTGGTTCTTCTTCTTCTTCAAAACTTGCACTGCCTTCTCAAAGCTAAGTTTCTTAAGTTTCGCTTTCTGTGAGGACCAAGCGTGCAGGGCATGTTGACACCAAGGAGCACGGCACGGAAATCCTGGAACAAGAGCTGTTGCCTTAGCACCACACCCTCACAACACCAAGCCTTGGTTTCTTCTTCACAGGCCAGCACACAGGCTAAGAAATCCACGCTCTGCTTCCCTGAACTAGGAGGATTTACAAGGAGGGTCAATGCTGGCTTAAAAACCTTTTACATGTGCCACTACACAGCACAGAAAAACCTCCTGCATGCTACTGAAAGGCAACTTGATCAGAGAAGGTCGAAGGAACACCGCAGAACAGCAGACAAGGGGGTAGCAGACAATCCACTATCTTCAAGATAGAAACTAGCCTGTTGCAAGTCAGGTTGAGGTCACCATTTTAAATCAGATGTGCTAAACAGTGGTAGTTGGCTCTAAAACCAGATTACAACCACATATCACACATGCTCTACATGCAAGAGTCTTGCTGGCCATCTACAGAAGTACGAAGCCGCCCTTTAAGGAGGTACGGGCTTCTTAAAACACTGTGAAGACCATGTCAGTACTGTGAGGTTGGTACTCCACTGGACTTCACACCTCTTCCATTGGCTGGGGGTACATAGTTCGGGGTGCATATTCCCTGATAAGGCAGCACAAATAGATTATAAATGAGAATTGGATCATGAAAGGTGCAGAGACTGATTTTCCTGTAAGGGGAAAAAGAAAAGTTGCTGCACAGAGACCTAAATCAAGAGATGAAATAGAATCACAAAATGAATCACAGAACGGTTCAGGTTGGAAGGGACCTTAAAGACCATCTAGTTCCAACCCCCCTGCCATGGGCAGGGACATCTTCCACTAGACCAGGTTGCTCAAAGCCTCAGCCAGCCTGGCCTTGAAATAAACAGCTTACACCAGTGAGAGTCCTGAAGACAAAGCTGGAGAGCAAGAATCAATAGAAAGATGTTGGGGAAATAAAAGAACGACTGGAGAAGAAGAAAGGAACCGGGGGTAGAGAGTACTGCTACAGCAGGATAAAGACTGAAACATGGCTTTTACTAGGAAATTGGGGAGAAAAAGCCGCAAACAAATAGCATATTATTACTAATGAAGACATTTGAAGCAGGTGGCTCTAAGACTCTTCCAGACACACCAGTAAGCATCATGGCAGAGGGACAGGAACTGCTACCAAGGAAATGTAGTGGGAGATTTTCAGAAGAGGCCAGCTCTCCTGGTCAGGCCTAGTGGTAGTACTGCCATCCACCGCTTGCCTAGTGGAAACCAACTATCGGACCATCTACAGCCCAAGAGAAACTGGCTCAGCGTTCACCTCAACATGACTCTGTGCTTCTCCGCTGGTAGCAGGACACCTGCTGCAATCTCCCTCTCAGCCAGCACAAGTGCAGCTGGCAATCAGTGACAGAGCAAAGACCTCGCAAGACAGAAAAGGGAAGACAAAGTGCCATGCCAGCAATACAGCAGGAAAGTTGCTTAAAAGGCAAGATTTCCTACACCCCTCGCAGGCTGCAATGCTTCTCCCTCGCCTTTGCATAGTTTAGCAGATCTTTTGCAATGGTAGGTCTGTCGTTACAAAAATGTACTCTGAATCCTATTTGCATGCCCTACTACGCCATAACGCACATTCAAATGACTCTTGCAATGTATTTTGAAAAAGTTGAACCCAGAACATCCAACATAGGATTTCCTCTTTCTCCTGCCCATCCCCTTCCTGTGCGTTTACCAAAAACTTTCACTTCCTCAGTGGCGCTTAACTGTGTTCTCCAGCTCTGGTCCACTCACACCCGAATCACAGCTACCCTGGGGCCGTCAGCACTTACTGAAGGGTTTTAGAAGACCCATCAGAAGACACATGGTAGGGCTGGGGTTGCCCTGCAGGAAACCAGATTCTGTCCACTAGATCTAGTGACTGTAAGCTTCGTGATGCTGGCAAGGGATACTCAAGCAGGCCATTTCAATAAATGCAACAGATGCACTATCAGACCTTTTCCTATTCAGCTGATGCTACCAGGAAATATTTTCTTTGTCTGAATAGAGTAAAACTTAGTCATAGGTCAGACCTACTGATTTATTGATTTGTTATCATTATGTAGGAATTAAACATACTCTTTACCTTTTAATACTAATTTTGTTCTAAGCCACTAGTACAGTCACACATGGAAAGCACAAACCTGCTTAGCAGCCAAGTATAATTCTGTACTAATTCCTGTAATACCATATTGTTTCAGTTTATGCCCAAGAAAAAGCTTGAGTAAGATTTCATCAAGAAGTTGATCAAACAGGTTTGTACACACCTATCCGTACAAACTAATGAAGGAAACATGAAAAGCAAAGCAATACATTACAGATGCCACATCAGAAAGCCCACTTAACAGTGTTTTTGCTGATGAACTTACTGAAATGGTGTTTTGTTAAACAAACAAAGGAGTAGTGAAGACCACATCCTAGAGAGAGTCCATTCCCTCCAAACTTTTATCATGTCCAGACTCCCAGTAGCCCTCTATAATTAAGAAAACTGCAGAAAACACCATTCCAGAAGATTAGAGGCATCCCATACTTCAATCCCTGTGGTGAGCTATCGCGTTTTCCAGTTTAAGATCCCTCAGTTTGCTCTCACAGGCACTTTCAAGAAATGGCTTGGTCACAAGAACATGCACAGTAAAAAGCAGGCCTTTGCAAATTAAAGTAGCAAATTGTACAACATATTAACCACAGTTTAGACAGGAAGAAGTAGCCTCATGCTACACGCAGCAAAGACCATAGAGGAAGAAGGACACATTGTTCAGACTGTTTATCGGCTGAGCCCTTTGAACTGAAGAAGTAAGATAGTGTGCTGCACAAACACAGGAACCAATTGTAGATACTTCAGATGCCAGCAGTTTGAAAAAGATAGGCAATGCTGACCTAAGGGATAGCAAATACTGGCCTGAAAGGTGCTAGTCAACCCTTTTTACCACAGAGAAATGAGATCTACCCATTCCCCCCCTTCACCTTTCCCTGGTCTCCTCCTCCTTCTCTCCCCAGCAAAGTATTACTGTCAAAATACCATCTCTCTTCTGACATTTGGCTGACAAAAACGACTCATCTATTTACCTCTGTGAGTAGTTCTTTGGGGCACACCACAAATACATGTATCTCATAAATATTTGGAGTAAATGCTTCCAACACAGATGGATTCTGCCTTTGCCTTTTGTTCCATGAACCCACATTTTTAGGAAAGATGCTGAACACGACCGTGAATGATTCAGCCTCGGAAATTACAACATTTAATGACAATGTCAACAGGAAATGTATTTGAATCAGGCAAAAATAAATATGAAAGCACAGACCTTTCCATCCTTCCCTGAAGGACAATTAAGTTTAAACTGGAAACAGTCACACTGAGGACAGTTACACTGTATTTGCCTTTTGTTAGTAGCAGTGATTTCTTTGAGAAGGTACCATTACTTCTTACAGTATGGCAGTCTCCTTCTCCTTGTATGCTTCACTGAAGACTGTTTTCATAGGAATATAACTGTACATTTTTTATCTACATAGTTTCCTGTGGCATGGCTCGGCAAGTCTGGAAGCCTTTCTCTCTATACCATCTCTAGCCCTCCTAAGCTCTCATGAAATGGGAGAAAGAGGAAGTAGGAATATGATCAGCAGGAGAAAAATCCTAATTCTCTGCTGGGCAACCGGTTCTTCTACAGAATGAAGCTGTTGTTCTTAGAAATCCTATAGGGGTAAAATAACAATAAATAACACTTAACAGAGTCACGTGGTTTGGTATAATCACGTACACACTTGGCTCCATAGCTTCAGAAGGAAGGATCACCTAGTACACACAAAGCTCACACAACCCTCAGGATCCCCAGCCAATGGATCCTCCTCCCATCCCTTGGATTAGCACATGACAGCTCACATCCTTCAGGGATCACTAATGCTGCAGTGAATCAAGTCACTCAGTCACTCAGCATATGGACATTGGGGAAGTAAGAAAGGCCTCACCCCTTCCCAGATCACCTAGTCCTTTAAAAAAAATAAAAATTGGTTCACGATCAACACATCTCCATCCAAAAATCTCAAAGATTCCCACTAACATTCCGAATAACATGCAAGGTACAGATAGGAAACCATCTCCTTTCTGTGACAGAAATGGAATCACGTCTGAGATGAAATACTGCTGTTCTTAACCTTTCCTGAATAGCTACAGAGGGGTCAAATGCTGCTCTCTGACGTGCAGCACAAGAAGGGCCAGATGTAGCACCTCTGGTCGTGTGAGCCACCCCACTGAAGATCAGCTAAGCTGAGCCAGGAGGACCTTCTTCAGTGGCCATTTGAGGAAATGGTTCCCTCAACACTTGCTGTGACGCCATTTATCTTACCAGACCCAACAAGGCCACAGAAGACAGCTCACTTCAATTACGTACAGACAACGGGAGGAAAAGGTATTACCGAAAAGTTACTTAGAAATTTATAAATACTTATATATCCATAAATACAGGCAAGAAAGAATTTCACATTTATGGAAACATCCCTGAAAGGGTAACATTAAAAACTGGAATACTAAACATCTTAAAGACAACAGGGTTTAACTTCGCATGTGAAAGTTTCAGGATTCATTGTATCGTCAGAAAAAGTCATTTGCAGCTCAGTCAAGGAACGTATAAGGAAAGGCCTACGCCTTAACTTGTCCTTTCTATATTTATATAGGGAAAAAAAACCCTATTTACTCATAAAAACTAGAGGAGAAAAGCAGAATAATTTCAAGTCAGCCAGCTACTGTACAAAGATGATCATTCTACACCATTACAGTTAAAGAAAAATATATCTCAACTGCACACAGTTAAAACACATCTTTATGTTATTAAATTAAAATATTTTTTTCAACTAGTCTGTAGCTCACAAAGCTGAAATGGTGAAAGAAAAAAGCTGTAAATCTCAGAAGAGATCCATAGAATGAGACATCTGTTGATCTCAGAGTTCATTAATTTTAATCCTTGCCCAGGATTTCATAACATCCTATTAACAGTATCTAACTGATTTCTAGCCCGTTGCTACTTTTTCAGAGAAAAGTATTTGATTTTTTTCTCATCCTTACTTTCAGCGCAGTTGATGGTCATGTTATAAAGTCCCAGCACATAAAAGATAAGTAACACCTACTTTGCATTCAATACCGGGTTAGAAACAATTCACACAAACAGAATCTGACTATCCTTCCGGCAAACCTGAGCTACGTTTTCACAATGTAGCTTTGCACTTTCCCAACAAAAATCGTTTTCTAAATCAAAAAAGTCTTCCAGACACTTTACGGGATCAAGCTAAAAAATGTAATTCCCAATTTGTGTTATGATGTGCTAAAATACGTTGAGTCAGGCTGTTGTTTGGGTTTTTTTTACAAAGGTGGGAATGAAATGCAAGAGACGGGATATTAATTTGGGGTTTCAGATGAAACAACAGAACAGGAACTCGACCCTTGTGCTCCCTGTGTATATCCACAGGAATATGCTGTGGCTAAACAAGTTTTAAGTGTTAATCTCTCTGGTCTTTAGTGCCAACAGAGGAGAGCAATGCGGCAACACGAGTCCTTGCAAACCCACAAAAGATGCAACTTCAAGAGAAACTCCGAACCGCTTCACTGAAGGTACAGCATCCACGAGGGAGATCTTGACTTTCAGCGACGACATTAAAACTGGAAGGAGAAAACCCCTCCAGACCGTTCCTTAGGCACGCAGTACCGTTACAACAGCAGTCAGCCAGAAACACCCCGCACCAAACATCACAATGCCCTTTTCTTGCCTTTAGCTACAGCCCACTTGAACATGCCGTTAAGAGGAAGGAGCTTTAACATGGAAGAGGCTCCAGGAATTGCCCTCCTAGAGAAAAGGGCAGCTAAGAAGGAATACCCAGAGGCCACGCTGTCTCTCCGAAGTCCCGGCTATGTATCGCCTTGGCTGGACACGCCGGCTGCAGACCCTGACCGGCTGATGGCACGCGCTTTCCGGCACCCAGCAGCCCGAAGGCAGCCGAGCCCTCGGGATGCTCGCACAACCCGGGCAAAGGGGCAAGAGGTAAATCATCCTTTTGAGAACGGTTATTCCCCCCGCCCCCGCCCCGAAATGCCGTATTTCCTTGAAGACCCCATCCAGTC
>NW_010242936.1:40869-79197 GCF_000690775.1 Eurypyga helias | reverse complement strand
AGCCTGAGCACTGGCCCTGCCAGTAGCCTCCAGAGGAAAGAGGCACCTTCAAACCTTGTGCACACTGTTGTCTTACGTATGCTGGCATGGGAACAGCTGGGGGTGGCTCCACGCATGGCTGAGATGGTTCCACACCAGGAGCTCAGACCTAGAAACACTCTGGCCCATCAGGTCTCCACCTCAGCAACACATGAAAGGGACACCCCCACCAGCACCACAAGAAGAACCCAAGCAGAGATGGTGCAAGACACACAGATAAAAGCGTGATGGATGCAAAGGCACGTGCAAAGACTCACAGGATGGGAAAGCAGAGCGCTGGGTACCGCTGGCTGCTCTGCAGCTTCACTCTGGTGAGTTATTCAGCAGATCCCATCACTCTCTTCTCCATCACTCTGCGAGGGCTGGAGCAGGGGAGGCAGGGACAAGACAGACTCGCTGTCAACAGTCACGGTTTCATCTCCCTCTCCTGAATCATCCACAGCTTTCTCTGCCCCTCGAACCTTTTCTAAAATTACAGGATACGTTGATAGCATCTCTCGCAGGATGTGCCGCAGCCGGCAGCCCTGTCAGTGGCAGGGCAGACGCTAAGAAAGGCTCTGTGCAAGAACGCTGGAATATTAAAGAAGGACAGCTATCTTGATGACCTTCCCTCCTACCTTGCCCAAGCTGTTATCAAGCTCTATTATTCAGCAGGGATAATTAAAACAAGTACATGATAGAAAAGCACCACACTGAAACCCAAAATCTTTCCTGCAATGAGTCACTGAGGCAGTTAATCACATTTTGTTTACTATTAAGCTTTCAAACAGGAAAGTTGCTTAAAGCTCTTGATATCAAATCTGTTTTTCAGCATAAAAAACTCCCACTCTCATAATTAGAGGGTGTTTCAAGTCGTCTTTACCCTGCTGCTGCCTTCAAGTCCACTTCCACTCTCACACTGGCCTGCGCGTGTTCCAGTTTTCAGACGAAGGCCAAGGAACAAGGGCACGCAGTGCAGGAAAAGCTACACACGCTGCAGCGTCGTCTCTGCTGAAGAGGAGCGCGAAAGGAGAACAAGCCGCGGGGGCTTGACTAAATAACGCTGCCGTGAAGAGTTGTGGATCCCTGGGTACGGATACACCCTGCCTGAGCTCTAACATACCTCACTGCTCCATGCTCGGATGGACTCTGTTTTCGCACTCTCCCTTAATCATCTGGCTTCTGCTGACATTTTTGGAAGTCAGCTCCTCTTCTCTTGAAGCCGCAAACTTAGTTAGAGACACGGTATCTGGGTCCAAGTGAGCACCAAAGGGGGAAGGGAAGGCATGGGGATCCCCACATCTGCCAGAGTTTGACATTCACTGGATTTCTTTCAGTCTGCTAACAATTCCCAATCCATTTTCATGATTTCTCTGTGTATATTGCTCTCCGCAGCTGCAGCAGATTATGCTGCCATACCACAGATCAAAGCACGGGGAAAAACACCCATCATCTGCTCTCAGACAAGCGGAGGCTAGCCCATCCCTCATCTGCCCGAACTGGCCTCGCTTTGGATGTGGAGGGGACCTGCTGGGGACCAGAAGGCATAGAAGCCAGAGGGCATGCACACGGGACAGCCCCCTGAGACTCCGGAAGACCTGGAAGACCCTCCTCCCACTTGGACATAACCTGCAGACATCTTGAAAGCAGTATTTGGGGGGGCAAATATTAAACAGAGTCCAAGAGGTGAGTGATAGGGATAAATTAAATGGAAAACAAGGAAAGGAAAGGAATCATTCAGCAGCACTTTGGAGAGAAGGGCTCAGAACCCAGAAATCACATTTCCAGCTGCTTTCTCCTGCAGCATGGGGCAAGTCAGGGCTGGCACCTCCTGCTACCCCCTGGTAGTGCTGCTGGAGCAGGAGAGGAGAGAAAGGAACCAGCTCCAGTGCCACACAGCCTTTAGTTTCAAACATATGACCGAAACCGAGCTCCGCAGATCAGCCGTAGGTGGGATGGATTAAAGGGCAAACCTGATGTTTTGCTGCGTTAAGGTTGCATTGGAGGCAACACCTGTCGGACAGACCAGGATAAAGATGTTTTAACAGGATTTTGCCGTTACTTTTGGGGGGAGGGATTTTTTGAGAGTAAGATCTGCCCAATACCTTCAAAATGCAAGGGCATTTAAAGGCACCTAGAACATTCAGTAGTTTCCAGGCAGCAGCTATGGGAAGCTGCTACCACAAACCTGCTGTTCCAGCCTCCGGCTTCATTGCTCGCTCTCTCACATGTACAAATTGCCAGTTTTCGTGAAGAATAAGTTAAAGGCTCAGGAAACAAATGGAAAAAAGCAACACTTGCAGAGCCCTCTTCACGCTTTCCAGTGTTTGGTGTTCTCCATGCCAAGCCTGGTCCTCTTCCATCCCTCCCAACTTGAATTCCTCCCTGTGCTGTTCGTGCACCTCCAGCTACCGTGTGTTTTTTCATACAACATCTGTTAGCTCAGCGCTAATTAACGCAGCCAGAACTCGGCCGGGCTTACAGGCAGGCAACAAGCAGAAAGGTAATTCCAGGGGCAACCGCTGTTACCTTCTGAGAAACTGCTGCCCTACGTGGGGCAGGGCCGTGCCAGCCCCCATTCACGGGGGAGCTGAGCTCTTTACTGAGCTCCAGTTGCTGGGTGATAAAAGTGACAGGGAAGTGTTTACCCACTGCAATTCACCTTGAAGACCAGACTGCACCTCCACGTACTAAACCATCCACGCTTTTATGGCCCTTTTTGAAGCATCCCTGAAGACTGGGTACAATAAAACACCGTCACAAAGAAGAGGAAAGCCCTTCTTGTCCCGCTTTCAGCTCCTTGTCCAACACAACCAGCTCCCTGACTCCTTATTACGAAGTCAGGCTGCCTGCACGGCACGGGCTGCGTGCCAGCTGCTAACGTCATGGCTTCTGGTTATCCTACAACACACCGACCCCGCTTCACAAGGCTGAAATAGAGAAGAAAACACCCAGATCTCAAGGAATTTCAAGCTGCACTTGATGACCTGCTGCATACCTGGTTATCCTACAACACACCGACCCTGCTTCACAAGGCTGAAATAGAAAAGAAAACACCCAAATCTCAGGGAATTTCAAACAGCACCTGACGACCTGCTGCATATGGGTATTTACTATTCACACGGCGACAGCACCGAGGAGTTAGCGTCACCAAACAGGAGTGGGGCAGGATGCTGCACCAACGCAGAACGAAGCTGTGAGCCGTGCGGGGGCCTCCCACACTCACAACATCACACAACCATTTAGGTTGGAAATGACCTTTAAGATCATCAATTCCCACCATAAACCTCACGCTGCCAATTCTCACTGAACCATGTCCCTCAGTGCCATGTCTACACATCTTAAATACCTCACACCAGCCAGAAGTGCCCGGCCCCCTCTGTCAGTGCAAGCCACTGCTATTAGAACAAGCCAGTGTTGTCATTTATACACGTTTATATTATTCCAGCTTGGCACAATGCTCCTAACATTGTCACCTGGGTAGCCATGTGGGAAACACGGACAAGATGTGCTATAGGAAGCTGAGTACACTAACTCGCTTCTTGTTTTCTAAACTCCAAAATGACTTGAAACAGGGGTTTTTCCCTTTGGTTATTTTTTTTTAAGTTGGCAAATATAGGAAGTGTCTTCCTAGTTCTGAGCTAGCAGAGCATTAGCCAAAAACTTGAATCCTGCATTTATTTTGATATTGGAGACTAACGGGCAGGAGACAGGGACTCTGGAAAACATCTTAAATTTTTCTCTTCCCATGATCAGCTCTAACCAGTAGATAAAACTTAAAAGTACGTGATCAGCTCTAACCAGTAGATAAAAGTACATTTGTGGGGTGAGTGGGACAGGAAAATGGCTTTTAAAGTTTATTTTCTCTTCACAATGATAAAGGTAAATGCATGCTCACGGGTTACAAGCCCCCCCCCAAAACGCCGGCTCTGTTGGCACATGGAGGGCGGGTGGAGGGACTTTCAAAGCCCTGCGTATCAGAAGGGAAAGGTATTCAGCAACGCAAATTAAATATAAGCTAAAGGGAAGGAAGCAGGTGGCTCAGTGAACTAGCAATTGCCCTTTAACCTCCCTGGCCTTGCTCTGAATCCAGCTCTAACCAGAATTATTAAATTCATACTGATGGGATGGTGGCTACAAAGACACCGGGGTTTGATCATTTTGGCTGAGTTCGTGGCAGCCAGAAGATGGCCACAAGCCCCTTCCAGTAATAAGAAATCCTGGCCTGGGGAAGGGGAAAGTTGATCTCTGTCATATTAATTTACAGCTGACTGCGGCCCCGGGCCATTCTGCACACCCCGAAATCTCCTCGCGCTGTTGTCCGCATGAGAACTATAAAATGTTAACCCTGGATTGAATTAGCATCCAGAATGAAATATGTGCTCAATACCTTCTCCCTACTAAGTTTGCTCCCTTTAGGGCATGGCTGAGGAGCGCAGGGGAGGACGGAGATGCAGCACCTGCTTGTACTTCCAAAACCCCAACCTCCGGGGCTCCCAGGCTCCCACAATTAAGGTGCATTAAATTCACCAGCACTTTTCACAGGAAAATTACATTTAGGGCTTTTTTTTTTAAGTGGTGTTCAATAAAATGCCTGGTTTTAATCACCAGAGCCACTCCGCCATCCTCACTCAGCCCCCGCGCACTTCCTATCCACCACCCCTGCTCTGCATCCATGCCTTCACGGTCATGTATAAACGGCATCTCCCAAACTCAGCTGACGTGCTCCCTGGATACACCGCAGGTGTCACACATGACTTTGTCCCTGGACTTATTATTTCATTTGTCAGCTACAGGTAAGGTATCAGCTATGTGGAACAAGACCCTGGTTTTGCCTCCAGCATCATCACAAGCTTAAGTAGCTTACTACAGTGTTAAAGGAAAGATGCCCACACAGTCACGTGAGCAGATCCACGAAAAAAAATAGGAAAAATATATTTCCCAGCAAATTCTTAGCCAAACCCACGCTGCAAAAATTCATCTTCTGCCTGCCTGCTGCAGGACCAGACCCAGCCAGCAAGGCACCGAATCAACCCGGTCTATAAAGCTCAGTAAGCCTGCTGAAAACTATTAATGGCTAATAAATTCTCATTCAAATGCAACAGATTGGTGAATACATCTGCAAGGTTTGCCAACTGGCAGCCAGGGGACTGTGGGGGTGGAAATCAAAATCACCCCTTCACTCCCACTGAATCAATTCCAGTCTTGCTTGACTGAGTAACCTCACATGCCCCTTCCCCATCACTGAAAGAGTACCCAACAAAAGGGATTTCAGGGAAAATTAAGCCATAGAGAGGAAGTTTACAAACAGCTTTTGATTTCTACGTTTCACGAGTTTCATTAAACCGTGGCAGAAATTCCAAGTCTAAGGCCATGGTACACGGTGGCACAGGGAACATGGGATGGGAAGGTGGAACCAAAGAAGAACGTGACCGTGCAACTGGTGGCTGCATCCTCCCAAGACACCTCACTGTTAGGGTTTAGGGTACTGAAATCTGGATTTGCACTCATCGTCTTGCCAGGTCACAGAGAGGATGAACATGTAAAGGGAACGGGTCCCTGCTTTTCCACAGCATTTTTTTTTAACGACAGAAGCCCGTCTGGACACTGCTCCTTTGCCTTGTGTCATCCCCAGCTCCTGCTGTCAGGATTACACTAAACACTGAGCCGTGAAGACTGCCTGCTCCCTGCTACCACTGGCAGGGGCTCCATAATGGGAACCAGACCCCCAGGACCTGCCCCAGACCTTCTGGGTCTACAGAAGGCTCGGAGCATGGGAACCATGCAGGTCCGTCCCAGGAGAGGTGGAGAGGAGCCCTTCCACTGCATCCACACCACAGCCACTCCGGAAACTGAGCATCAGCACCCATCTCCCATCACCCCCCTCCAAGGGTCCTCCGCCCGCACCCCCTGTGCAGCCAAGGCTGTCATCCCACCTGGATGCAGCTCAGCCACCCCTACAGAGACAAGGAGAGCATCCCCCAGGGAAGGTCCGCACGGGTCTAACCTCCAGCCCCCCCCAGACCTCCCACTAAGCGCTCACCCCACCTCTGCCCCACGCAGAGGGGCACTGGCCACACAGGCTTTGCCCTCCAGACCTCTCTTTCTCGCCCTCCTGTGTTCACTCTCCTTTCAACTGACCGTCTCATTAGCCGATTCCCTTCTAATTAAACCTGCCTATGCCCAAACCAAATCCACAGCACTGCCCTTGCTCCCTCTCCCCCACCGACTCCACCAGCCCCACTTCCACCCTGACCCCCTCCCCAAAGACACAAGTATCACCAAGGCGCAACATCACAGACAACTCCGTAAGGATTTTGCTGGAGCAAAACATCTCCAGAGAAGACAAACCCTTCCCTTATTTACTCGATGCCAGCAAACACGATTCAGGGCCCCTGGGGTGATGCAGCACCCGTCTCTGCGGTGCAGCACCCTGCCCTGCACGCCCCCCGAGCTACGCAGCTCCCGCTCCGACGCCGCTCCGAGGGAGGGAAGCGGCTGAACTCCAACACGCCAAATCCTTCCTTTTCATCTTCCGCAGATTGCTCTGCCCAACCGTACCCCTTGCCGGCTGCTGTACTTTGGTGATTCAAAACGAAAAAAAAAAGCCTAAATAATTAAAATGTCATTCAAGCCCTAAGCCAATATGAGTCACTGTTACAAGAAATATCTTCAAAATTCTTGCAGGAGTGGGGGATAATTATATTCCTCCCTATCTATTGATTTTTCTCTACAATGCAGATGTCAGATTTTCCACGGTTTTTTTCTTTTTTTTTTCTTTTTTTTTTTCCCCTGGAGTGAGTGTCAAGGAGGAACAAAGCACTCTTTGAGACTTTTTCAGCCCAAAATTAATTCTGAAGAAAAAAAAAAAAAACAAACCATGGTACAGACAGGCCAATGGCACGGGAAGCCGAGAAAAAGCCTGGTGACTCAAGCTATGTCTGCAAAACCCCTATTGATGCTGGCTCCAGAGAGAAGGATGGGGCACGGGGCACCGGTGTTAGAGACTTGGAGTCGGCTGAGAGACCTTCTCCGTGTGTCATCACAGTGCAGAAGATGGGCAAAAAGGAAAAAACCCACCACCCTCCACGACGGGCAACCCTAAATCCTACATTTTAATTTTTCTCAGAATATGAATATGGAACACTCCCAGCGAAATCCCAACGGTGCCTTGTACTTCACGCGCTCAGCCGCCCGCCAGCCTCCGCTACCCACAGAACATGCTTCCAGCATCTTCCGAAAGCCAAATATATACCAGCGGATTCTAAAGACAAAACCAGCTGTAATTTAGACCCCAAGTTCACGGAAGAAAAAGGAGCACAACAAAGTTAAAATTTAAAAAAAAAAAAAAAGAGAATTATTTCAGGAGTACTAAGTCCTAAAGCACTTGGGCTTTTCCTGCCGTTACGCCCCAAGTTGCCGGCCCGCTTGCTGCTGCCGGCTCCAGCTTTCTTCTGCGCTGGAAAGGATAAATCCTGGAAACATTTCTGGATCTTATTTCAGCCTTCAATAATGAATATCCTGCTCAAATGCGGCATGCAATGCTTGATAGGTGCAACACTACAGCAGCAGCACAAACCTGCTGCTGGACGTGTAAAACTGCCTCCAAACTCCATAAGGCTGTTTTATACCATTTTTTTTCCCCAATATACCTCATAACAGAAAAGCATTTCATTCCCAAGACCAGCACAGGCTCTAGCTTTTTGAAAACTCAATACATTCATACAATTCAATATGGTCCTTTTATCCCACAAGGCTCATGTTATGGCTATCGAAATTGTTTGCATACTTTTGAATATTTGCATAAATTATAACCTCAAATCTTCAAGCACAGAGGGTTCTGGGGCTGGGGCTGGTGGTAGAGGCTGGATTTGGGCCAGACCTACGCACACCCTCCACCCAAAGCCCCGTCCCCCGGCACTGCTGGAGGGTTCAAGCTCAGCGGCACATGAAGGAGGATCAGGATGGGCTGTGCTGTACAGGGTTATCTTATTCCTTTCTTCTGGAAATGCCACATGGGGAAGATGTGATGGGGTAGTAGCCTTTTTGGAAACTCTTTTCTAAACCACCAATGGCAACAAACTCGAGGCATTAAGAAGAGCTGTACCTCATGTTCATGCCAACCTCTCATCACACGAACAGCCAGTAATTCTGATCTCTCCTGGTTCTCCCATGCAAACAGAGAGAAACAAGGGGCTAGAATACCCCTTCCTTAGCTAGAGAATGACAAGCTTATGCTCATCAGATGACACTGCTGTTTAAATAGCTTTATTCTGAACCTGGAGCATCATTTCAGAGCCCACAGTCAAGACTGATTCAGGTCCAAGCCTATGCCAAGGTGATGGGACTTCCCCACCCTCTGGAGAACATCAGCTCTGGTCCAGCATTACCAGGCTATAGGACCAGGCTCCGGAGTCTGTGGAACAGCCCACCTTCCGTTGAAACAAACCCCGCACAGGCAGGGATGGCCCCAAGGTGGCCCCAGGACCACAAGCCAACAGGACAGATCCCACCTGCAGAAGAGATGAACATCTCAAGAGGGTGGCCATGAGCCAGCCGTGTGTGCTGGCAGCCAGAGAGCCAACCGTATCCTGGGCTGGATCCAGAGCAGCGTGGCCAGCAGGGAGAGGGAGGGGATTCTGCCCCTCTGCTCTGCTCTGGGGAGATCCCCCCTGCAGTTCTGCCTCCAGCTCTGGGGCCCCCAACAGCAGAAGGACACGGAGCTGTTGGAGCGAGTCCAGAGGAGGCCCCAGAGATGCTCCGAGGGCTGGAGCCCCTCTGCCATGGGGACAGCCTGGGAGAGTTGGGGGGTTCAGCCTGGAGAAGGGAAGCTCCAGGGAGACCATAGAGCCCCTTCCAGTGCCTGGGGGGCTACAAGAAAGCTGGGGGGGCTTTTTCCAAGGGCAGGGAGTGACAGGACAAGGGGTAACAGGTTTAAACGGAAAGAGGGAGATTGAGATGGGACATTAGGAGAAATTCTCTCCCCCGAGGCAGACGGGTGGAACTAGATGGTCTTTAAGGTCTCTTCCAGCCAAAACCATTCCATGATTCTATGATTCTGCTGCAATGGAGCAGGTTGGTCCAGCACAAAACCAGCATCTCCCTGAAACACGACTGCCACGCACCTCAACCCGCAGCTGGAAAACACTTTTTTCCTGAAAGAGAAGCCAGTGATGTTGATTTTTTGGTTTATTTGTTGCCGCTTTCACTCCCCCAGGCTAGCAAAAAGACCCTTTGAGAAGCCAGAAGGACTGCACCAGCCTGGGACTGACTTTGAAGATGCGCTGCAAAGAGTGGGTGAAAGGGATTTTGCAAAGTACTTGGCATTAGCGGCTCCGGCCCTTTACAGCCACCGAAGGAACAACAAGTCTTCCTGCCAAGGGCTATTACTAGACAAATGGAGGGAGATCAGAGGCACAAAGGAGGTTGCTAAGGAGTCAAGTGTGGGATCCCTGCAGAGAGGAGGAGGGCTGCAGCTGGGACGGCAAAGGTCAGAACACTGCAGACATCATTTTCCAAAAATTCCCATGAAGCCCCGGCGCAGGAGTCGGGAGCCTGGCCCCGCCGTGCTCGCCTCTGAATAATGAGAAAGCCATAAAAGAAAGCTCCCTTTCTTCCCTCCTACCCACGCTAATGTAATAAAACAAATTAGAATAATTATTCTCAATTTCAGAGCCATAATGCCCAGGATCAGGGCACGCTTGTCACCGAAATGACAACTACATCCGTTTGATTCTTCTATTTCTTCTTTCCTTTTTTCTTTATATTTACAGAGATCGCCCAAATTCCAGCTTTTATTTCATTCCATCTAATGTAATTTTACTGCAGGCATCCAGATTCTGTTTGCTTCAAAGTCTTCATTATTTCTGCCAGAAAGTACATCTCTCTTATTAGCTAATCACATCCCCACCCTTTCCCAGTAACCTTTAAAATGCCACCCACGTTATGACACTTTTAACAGAATCCAAGCAAAAAACAAAACAAGAAAAATGAAGAGTTTAACATGAACCACGAGTTTCTAAAATAATTCCCTGCAGTTCGTTAAAAGACACATTTTCTCTAATTGTAAAATAAAACCAAGTAACATAATTTTAAAAGAGACTAAATACCTCATGATATACAAATAACCTGGAAGTAAGTGATCCTTTCTCTGTGAGAACACATCCCTGTGGAAGACGGGCAACTTTTACGAGGAAACAATGCTGAGAATTTAGTGGAAGAATTTACTGCTGATTACTGTAAATCTTTTTGCACTATTTCTTTCCCAAGACTACCGCCTTAAATGATTTTTTTTTTCCTTCCCCTGCAAAAGGGGAAACGTATCTTTTGTGTAGACTTGAGACACCAGAGGATTTAAATTATTTTCTACATTTCTGCCTGCCAAGAAACACTCCAGGACTGCTCTGTTCTGCAGCAGCATCTTCTGAGGATACACTTGAACGGCTCAGAGAGGCAGAGCTCAGACTTGGGGGGCTCAGCCTGTAGTTACATTCAGAAAGGGAAATCCAGAAAGTGGGTAGGGGTGGAAATAGAGAGAAACGTTGTTTACGAAGAGCAAAGCGAGAGGAGGGCTCGCCAAGCCACAAACCGCGACTTGAAAAGATGCGCTTGGGTTTCCCTCAGTTCCCCGCTGCCGCTCAGGACTTTCCGCACGCACCCCGTGTAAGGATGGAGGGGGCAGCTTCTGGGAAGGGCTCTCCAGTATATGAAGGTAAGGGATAAAAAAAACTCCCATGCCTGGGTGACCCCGTGCCTGGCTCCTGGTGTGCCACCAGCCTGGCGAGCAGGAACAGCCCAGCCCTAACAGCATCGCCCAAAGAAGATGCCAAGGACACTGCACACACAGCAGGTTATTATAATGTTATTATACAAAAACACATAACTATGTTTTATAAATATTATCTTTATATTATTACGTCACACACATTATAGGATCTAATTCCCGGGGCAAGCACGAGGCTTTGGCTTAAGCTGCCCAAGCTCATAGCCCCAGCTGGGAGCGGAGCCTGCAGGGCACAGACCCATCTGCGCACAGACCCCACCGTCCTCCCAGCCCAACACCTGCATCAGCCAGCGATAGATTGGCAGCTTTAAATCTGAATTTCCTTGCTTTGGGCACTTTTAAATTAAAGTGGTAATGTGCTTTAAATCCTGTTTCTCTGTTTTTTCACTACACTCTTCAACCCTTTCCTCCAGAAACTAATCAAGATGTCTCAGACTCACTTATACTCTGCTCCAGCCACCTTCCTTGGTAACTTATTCCATATGTCTGTGATCCTTTGCAACACATAGCTCCACCTTAATTCTCTATTTACTTCCAGTTTCCCCAACATGCCGGGCATCTGAATCCCCCCCACCTCCCCGTTACATCTCCAGTAGCAGTAATTCCTTGTACAGAACACTACATCATCAAGCTGGTGAACTACCACCCCAGTCCTTTGACCAAGTACAGGTCTCAGCAGCCTTGCCTACTCCCTGCTCGCCGTGCACTGCAAACCCATCCTGACGTGAAGCAAAATGATTATTGGAAGTCCTTGAGAAACGACCCTTCAACACTCCAAACAAGCCGTGTTGCATGTGTACTGGCTTCCCCGTGTTTAGGTGTCTACAAAGCATGGCGTGCAGAGCTCCAGCATCTCCACCTGCTTATGGCAACGGGAATAGGACCCAGGGAAGAGGAGCAGGAGAGGTCGGTGCAGAGAAGCTGTGCTGCCTGTGAGCAGAGAGCACAGAGCTCCTGTCCATCACTGAGGGTCCACGATCAGGGAAAACAGCCAAGCGTGTGTCAGTTCACCATTTCAGGACACACTAAAAGGGTTTCCATCCCTTGTTGGCCAGCTCTGAAAATGCCTCACATCAGCAACACTGGCTCTGCTCCCTAAGCAAGAGCACCCAAGAGACCTGGACCAAAGCAGCAAATCCCAGCACCATCCCGGTGCCGTTCAACGGTGGTGAGCAGTCGTGCTGACGTGGGACAGCTTCTCCTGGACCCCAGCTCTGCCTCCACGAAAACAGGGATGTAACAGACTTGGAAGAATAAGAGAGTGGGAATCTTGAGGCGTTTAACCTTGTTGGTCACCAATATTCCCACTGACACCTCCCTTGCTCAGAGTATGCGGTGGGATGGGATCTGTATTACCAGCACAGCAACCACCAGCCCTTGGCTGTGTGTAACCAAGATCTGCCAGGGTCCACATTTGTGTCCCACAGAGAGAAAGGGCACAGGAGACAGCTTTAAATGCTGATGATGAACAGGCACATAGATTGAAGCACACCATCACTGTTGGGCGCTTCCAGAGGGACCACTAACAGCCCGACAGCATCGTGGCCATGTGCCACGTGCAAGCAGCACGCATTCATGCTGGTGCAAGAAAACTCACCCTCAGCTCCTGCTTCTCATTGGCTTCGAGTCCATGGTGACTTAAAGGCATTTCATGTGCCTCATGTTTTACAGGAGGAACACCAGCCGTAAACGGATAACGACATTTCCACGCTGCTTTTAGCACCAGCCCTCTGAGCACAGCTGCACGGCTGCTGCCGCACAGGGCTGCAGTAAAACAGCAGCAGCTCATGCCTCCAGGCTGGGTTCCCTTGCACAACTTCACCCGCCGCAGCAATCCAGGCGCTGCACAGCTGATACACACTCACTAAAAACGTCCAGTGTCTCCAAACCTCAAACAACACGGAGCGGGAGAGACAGGACACATGCAAACACCACCATGCACCCCCATAGAAACCACTCGGGTCTCCTCGGCTCAAGGCAGCTGCTATTTAACGCTCTCCTGGTTCAGGCAAAGTTGTAACGATGCGAGGACAGGTCTTGGCACGGAGCTGGGCAGGCCTGAACCCATCTCTCCATGATTTTGGCAGCACCAGGACTGACAAGCCTGCCCAAGTGGGAAGGGGCCCCAGCACCTCAATGGGACTGGCACAGCATCCTTTGCCGGACAGGGCTTCTGCATCCTCACTCCTGCTCTGCCCATGCTCATCCCAATGTCTGCCCCAGCCCCTGGCTCAGTTTGGGACCTGTTTCCCCAACTCAGACCTTAAGGCATATTTTCTGTCCCCAGCAGCAGGGGGGTCACTGCTTGCTTTACTTTTTGACCTGGTAAGTCATTACCACCACGCTTCACCAGCTCCAGGTGGAAGAAGCAACACCGTGCCGAGTTAGACCTGAACTCATTACGCACCCTGTTTGTATCTGCTTTAATCGACAGCAATCTGCTGATAGGAGGAAACCTGCCCCCCATTTAACTGCCTCTTGCCAAAAACCCCTCTGGTGCGAGTCTGGAGGAGCTGTGTGTAACAAGCAAAGACAAACCCTGGGAACAGAAGTCGTGTACGGCCAAAAGCATCAGCCTTTGCAGGTCAAGATTCAGGCCGATGCACAGCAGGACGCAGCACACCAGGATGCTCTGCAGCACACCGTGACACCAGACCGCAAGCCCAACGGGGGTGTTAAAGCTCATACAACACAGGAAAACTCCATGGCAGAGAAATCAGGAGATGCCCCCGACACCCGGCACCGCTGCCCCTTACCTATGGAGGCTGGCTGCAGCAGGCTGAAGGATGAAACTTGTCTAGGGTTCTCAAAAAATCATGTTCCCGTACTCCTATCCTTTCACATGTGTTTTCTCAGTCACCGAGTTTTATCAGTGTTACTATAGCTACGCACACAGGTGTCGACGAAAATCAAATTCTCACATTTCTGAGCAACTCAGCATGGATGTTTCTTAGACGCTCCACTAATGAAGAAACAAACTGTATGTCATGGCTCACGTATGCAATCACTAACGCCTTTCAGGATCCAAAGAAACTGAAACTACTAAGAAGTTTCAACACTGCAGTGCCAGCAATTCATCGGCTCACAGCTGCAACCCAGCCCGCCCCGAAAGCAAGCGGGGCAGGTATTTGGACTCCCCCAGCTCATGGTTTTCACCTGCAGGAGGTAATTACACAGAATACATCAACTCGACAAAGCTGTCATCTTCTTCCAAAAGCCTTTTGCAAAAAAGGAGTGACACTAACATTTGTTGGATGGGGTATTAGCCACAAGTTGTGTTTTCTGATAAAGGAGAGCTCAGCAGTAGCGCTGCTGCCTATCACAAAAAAATATAAATAACTAAAGCAAACCAGAACTCTCAAACCCAGCAAGTCCAACACCAGCTCCACAGGGATCAGAGCAGCTGGAAAACAAATGCTGTCTGCTGAAAAAGAGATCTATACTTGAGAGAGGGCCGAAACTTTGAGAGAGCACCATCATGCCTTCTGGGTCTCCCCAGGTAGCTGCAGATGTCGAAACACCTGATTACCACCAGACAACACTGCTGAGCAAAGCACCTCACTGAGAGCTTGGTTAGCCTCCCTGGCTAACGCTCGGCGGGCTCAGCACCAGCCTTTGCTTACCCACCTCTTGATTCCCATGGAAACACAACACAACTCTTTTGCATCTTCCAGGCTTCAAGAAATCAGAGTGACAGAGCCTCACAAGCAGAATGACGAAGACATCAAGTCACCGAGCACTTCTGAGGCAAATCAGCCCCATAAATGTCTGTTTGCATCACTTATTTCCTAACAAGCTAAGGGCCCGCTCTTCTGTTGCCTCTGCATGTTCCTAAGACGCATCCGTCTTTACATCCTGCACTAATGGATCGTTAGGAACATCAAACATATAGATTGAATCACATAATTACGCCTTTTAAAAAGTCAGCAATATTTGAGATCAGCCCAGCACTCGCTGCCAATCAAACCCCAGCAGCAGAGCCTGCCTGTGCTCCTCGCCTCCTGCAAGTACACAGCCGGGATTATTCAACTTCGCATGTGCTGTATCTCCCCTAAGCAAGCCCAGCCAGCCCCCAGGGAAGGCATGCACAATAAAGCAAGACCTGGACATGACTTTTTTAGGGGGGATTAGCCAGGGTACAGCAAGGCTCCCTTACACCACTCTGGAGCTGGACAACGAGGCTGACATGCTTCAGTAGCAAACACCAGGTTAAGACTAGAGAGGAGGCAACGGGATGATGCTGAGGATGCTGCTGAGTGTCAGGAGCAATGCTGACCTCCTAAGCAGGAGAGAGATTCACAGGGACACACAAAAGAATAGGCAGCAGCAAAGCAGATATTCAAAGCCCACCTGGATGCGTTCCTGTCCAACCTGCTGCAGGTGAACCTGCTTTGGCGGGGGGGGGTGGGGTGGGTGGTGTTGGACTACATGATCTCCAAAAGTCCCTTCCAACTCCCAGCGTTCTGTGATTCTTGACAGTCAGGTTTATTTTGTATCCAGCACCTTACTGGGCTGGATCTCCTCTTCTTTCCCAGGCTGATACAAGAGGGGCCACAATGGGCATCAGCACATCAGCATTCATTTTGGCAGGAATTCCTAGTGCTTCAATGCAAAGTATCCAGTTTCTAGAGCTCCAATTGGAAAAAGCTCCCAAATACACTATGCTGAACCAAAAAACAAGGGACTGACAAGTGGCATCAACCTCCATGTAATGCTCAGGACACAGGAACCGACTGCAGGAAGCAGGAGAGCTGTGGGATAAGAACCTGAAATCTTCCCTGCAAGCCAGCACGTCGCAGAGGAGAGACAAGCTGCTCACCTAAGCTGTGTTTCCAACCCGCACGTGGCACTGCTCACCTAACAGCGAGCACAAGCTGAGGAAATCCAAGCTGACACGCGGGAATGCATTTCTTGGAGAATGGCGTTTTACAAGGAAAGCCTTACCCCAGCCAACTACAAGAGTCTCCTGAGAACTGTGCAGGAAAGACAACTTTCTTTTCTGTATAAGCCATAATCATCGCCAATGCCACCCCTGGGAAAACCCTCCTTCAGTCCACGTTTGTGCACATGCTTCAGCTGCCGCCCGGACTGTGAAGAAATGGAAGATGGCCTGGGAGCCGGTCACCTGCGCTCCAGGATACTTTGGTTTCACGCATTAAACTCGCCTCCCAGTGCCTGCGAGCATCATTACCCCGGCCAAGAAGGAAATGTACACGTGTTTGGGCCCCAAAACATTAAAGGTACCATCAATCACCCTTTTCCACTTGCTTGTATAGATCCCCATTTAATGACCTTTCCATGTTTTCCTCTCCCATGCCTATTACTTATATATCAGTAGCCCAGACAGGCTCGAGCCCTTGCAGAGGGCTCTCCCTAAAATAACTAGAGTTATTACTCTCCAGATAAAACCAAGAAGCAGCACAGAGATAACAGTAACAGAGATGTTTGGTGAGCACTGCTTTCCTTTATATCCAACCTGTCCCATAATTCACAATATACGTTACAAGTTTGCAGGAAGAGAGCAACGCTCAGCCAGACTCTCATTTTAGAAGGAAAGCAGGATGAAAACATGGTGATCATATAACTTGTTTTTTTTTACACTTGGTATCAGGGACTGTTGATTCTTTCTGTAATCAGCATCGCCACTGGAAAGAACTTCAGAAGCTGAGGAGCATCAAGAGCACAGGAGTCAGTCTCCATCCATCAGGGACAAGGGGGCTATGCTGACATCAGTGAAAATGTCAGTGGTGATAAATGGCCCAAAATAATACATTCACAATGAGATTCCTGAAAGAAACCAACCAACCAAACCCTCCCACCCCAAACCACACCCCTCTCCCCAAGCCCTGCTGCCAAAGCACAGTCTAACTTGCACTGAAGGTGACCTGCATCTTGGACTTCCTGGGTCAGAGGATGAACAGGTCACCTCATGGGATCTAGCCTGGCAAGACCATCAGCTCCTCCCGAGTCCCTGCACAGAGGCCCTGCAGCGCCTGGGACCCCTCAGGGCACCCACACAGGTCCCCAGGAGTCTCACTGAAGCCAGAGCTGTGTTGCTGCACCCACAAACCTTTAGCAACTTAGACCTTTGCTGCCCCCAAAGCAGTGATGAAGAAACCATGCAGGCCAGCGGCTGAAGTGCTTATTATGTGCTCAGAGGACAGGAAATTTAATTTGCAATAAAACGTGGATGGATATTTCTGGCAGGTTAGCAGCCTTCAACTGTGTTCCCCAAACAGTTCCTTAAAATACTTGAAAACTATTGTAAAAACCATACCTGAGTAGTGGCTGGTGTGTTGAGTTTTAAATGCAGCTTTAAGCTTCTGGAATTTCTTTCTCAGGTGGAGAGCAGCAAGTCAACGGGCCACCTTGTCCAGAAGTGACACTGAACAGTAAAGCCCATCACAGACCCAGCCCTGAGGCTACGACGATGGAGCCTCCGTGCAGCAAGAGCTTGCAGTGGTGCCAGCCCTGAAGCCCCCTGGGTTCTCCTCCGGGCTGCGGGCTCCGACGCTGCGGCACAGCCCACACGCAGATCTGGAAACTGTTGGCTTAAGGCAGGCCATCTTGAAGGATTATCCTCCACACTCCTCGACCAAAACCATGCACTGCACTTTACTATACCTCCCTCCCAACACCATTTTCCCATAAACAGCACCAGGCCCCGCAGACACCCACATTTCGATTCCTTTCCTATCAGCACTTTTGCTAAGAGCCATTCCAGCTCAATTTAATAAGCAATTCATAGAATCATAGCGCTAATAGCTATTTCCCAGTTGTCCCAGGAAAACACTCCACAAAACAGATCACAAGAGCCTAAATAATTATACATTTAGCCACCTAACCACAACACCTTGTTTCCCACGAGTATCCTGACATTGTCCAGCCCAGTTGGGAGATCTTCCTATTAGCTTCATCTCCCGCTCTCATCCTGGGGAGTGTCAAACAAGACCCTGTTCCTACAAGAGTCAGGGTTCCTAAAAGACTGGCTTTCTGTCATGTAAAGGTGCAATTACAGATGCATCCATAGCCTCCATCCCAGGGTATGGCAGGAGCAGTGCAGTAGGATGCTAGAATGAACTCCAATTGAAAGACTTCGGGCTTTTTAAAATGCCAGACGGAGGAGACTTTGCTCTGCAGACCCTTACTATTTCCAACTGCAGTTGCATTACAATCTACGGAGTTATCTATACGTGCAGATATTGCATGGAGTCACAGAAAGCTGCACTGGAATAGACCTCCAGGAACCTTTTATCCACCTGTATTGCCCTGCAGCAGAGCCAGATCTATCTAATTTATAACGAGCAAGAACCGCAGCTCGAGGAAGCTGAGCACAGTTCAGTGGAACAGTAGGGCAAAGAAACGAACGCAATGTCAAAGAGTGGGTTCTGAATACCAGGTTCCACGACACATACGAAAAAGCAAAGTTTTCATCTCTTTCAAGCTGAACTTGCTGAACTGTCCTGGGCTGGGAAGCCTCCCTTTGATGTAAAAAGCCTACAGCACGTGGTTTCCAGGGATACCTACCGCCATAACAGTTCTCCACTAGCCAAGTTGCCTTGAAAACAGTAACACTAAGGTTAACACAGAAAAAGTTTGTCTTTCATTTATTTTTTCAAGACTAGGAGGATAAATAAGAGCTTACTGAGCTGGACTACAGACTCAAGCACTTTGAGCTGGGGTGAGAGAAGGATTTTAGGGCAAAGGCACACAGGAACGTCCCACCCACCTGCAATCTCCTTCTACAGTAATGATCCTTAGCTTAAAGTTTTGGGATATTTTGAAATTACCAAAATGCGGATCCAGGTGACAGGATGACGCCCCTGACACACCTTAATTTTAACAAAGATGTGCCAGTTTCTGATGGAGCCTTTTACAAGGTACTTGGGAATTTCCACTGGCACTGGGACGGTAATGCAGCGATTGCTCTCTTTGAAAACACAGAGCAGAGAATGACATTTCAGTAAAGCACAAACACAAAAAAACTCCAAGTCAGGGTAAAGCTCCTGGTTCCTAGGAATTACCCGCCAGATTCCCAACCATCTTATCAAAAAGCCACAATGCCCGAGTCTCAGACTTCCCTTTTATTCCTTTTCAGGAGCCAATCACAGGAGCCGCACCAACATACCAACACAGATATTCTTACTCCGACATTTGTCCTCCTTAAAACAAACACCAGTAATAAGCTGAAAGATTCTGCGAAGCCGAGCATGAAACATTTCCTGCTACAGGCTCCTTCCTTGCACCTGGAAAAATTCCTAAACCAGAGGACTCCGATGTGTTGGACCAGGGGCAGGTTTCCTGCTGGGATGAGATGCTCCTGTTTCTGTCACCTTGAAGAAACACGAATGTGAGGTCTCACTTACCGCTCCAAGCATGATCCGGAAAATCAGCCACCGAAAGCCCCAGATGACGATGCTGGAAGGAGGAGTGTGTTGGGGCAGGCGGGAGAGGGTCCAAAGCGGGCAGAGGAATATCCCCAGGAATCCTGTTTCCAGGAGCTGCGATTCCCAACCTGCAGTGCCAACACAGGAGAAATGAAGAAGAAAATAGCTATTGTACAAGTCCTGTAAGTTATCCTTTCACAGATTTTAAACACCCAAGAAGGAAAAACCAACCTGTAGTGCTTTTTTAATTTAACCTGGGGAACTTCAGTCCCAGCTCTGACCTGTAACACACATCACACACTGGGAATTCAGATGCTTTAAGCTACAGCGTGAGTGAGGTGCAGCTACATGTGGTGCACTGGGTTGTGTGGTCCTCCAAGGGCACACAACGACACTTCTGTTCATCACGTGATTATTTTACACAGTGTGAAGCAAGAGGAAAAAACATGAACTTCTATGAAGGAAAGGAAAATGCAGTTTAAGTGCCCTGGGAAGTGGCGAGGTGACGCAGGCACAGAACTAATCAGTGTTGCTACCAATGTCTGCGAATCATGGACTGACCGAGCCATTGCCAACAGTCCCACTGACTTTACTGGATTCGTGCCCAAAAGCAGGGCACTCTGACTTCAAAACAGGATGATTAAAATCACATTAAGTTATTCATCATTAACATTAACATGTAACCAGAAACTTCAAACCTTTAAACAAAAAGAAAAATCATAATGAAAAAAAGTCCAAATCACCCACCCATCCAGTTTTACACCTTGCTGGATTTGGCAAAATTACCGTAGGTGGAATACCAGCAGAGCTGAGGTCAAAGCACAACCTCGTACCCACACAGTGAACCTGTCACCCGTGATACTGGATGCTTTGGAGAAGACAAACGACCTGCTTCATGCAAATGCATTCTGCATTTTCTTTTTCCACCCAGCACAGAGTATAAATATTGAAACGATTATTCAGGGAGAGCCAGATCACAGCAGTTCTGTTTTGACAGGTGAGTCCAACCTCCACTACATTTTTAAGTAACAACATACTGGTGCTATAACCAAACTCAGGTTTGTTATGCCAGCTTCATCCTACCTCCAATTACACACTCCTAGTTTCAGATATTTCTGTGTGATACAATGGCACTCTGAAGCCTTCAAATACATTTTTAAAAAGACACTAAATGGCTAAGTGGGGACAATTTCTGAAAACTCAGCAACCTCACTGGAGCCATTTAAGATGCTGGATTTCATAGAATGGTTTGGGCTGGAAGAGGCCTTACAGCCCACCCAGCCCCATCCCCTGCCATGGGCAGGGACACCTTCCACCAGACCAGGTTGCTCCAAGCCTCATCCAGCCTGGCCTTGGACATTCCCAGGGATGGGGCATCCACAGCTTCTCTGAGCAACCTGTCCCAGTGCCTCCCCACCCACTCCAGGAAGAATTCCTTCCTGATGTCCCATCTCAATCTCCCTCTTTCCGTTTAAGCACGTTAACCCTTGTCCTGTCACTACATTCCTACCTACACAGGACAAACCAGATCCATGGGTCACTCATACCCATGCTCCTTCCCAAGAGTCCCCAGGCACTTTGCAACCTCTCAAGTGGCAGCGACAAAGTTTGGTCCGTAACACCTCCCTACACCCAGCCCAGACAGGGAAACACCTACCAAAGGCATTAATTCCTTCCAGCTCCAGTCTGAGATACCAGGTTGAGGCTTTTCAAACCCGTGATTTGATGCTGTCACACAAGCAGAACTACACTGTATTTGCTTTAAAATATTTTAAGTAGCAGTGATGCAATTTTCTTTTTCTCATCTTAATATGCACGATGTCCTGTAAATCAAAATGGTTTTTTTTTTCCAAAAAGATCATTATACATCAAACAGCCACTGGAAAAAAAAAAATCCCCATTCTCCCTCCATATATCATGTGGTTTCTAGAACAGATACCCCAACTGCCAAAATCAGTGTTCTGAGAGGAGAAGCGAAGTATATTGTTATCAAACCAGCTGCACCAGGAAAGCAGTGTCTAATACAAAATGTGAAACATTAACTGTTACTAAACTCAGCCACAAATGGCAGTTCTGGGTCTAACTGGCACCCAAACGGTAGTGTATCTCCTTCGCTTCTGCCGACACAAGAATCCCACTGTTACCAGCGTTTTCATATGTTAATCGCTGTGTTCCACTGCGGATCTATAGGATGCTGGACGCTGGGCAGGAAGGCGTATGCCTCTACATCTCCAAACGGCTCCTCGATCCCTACGTGTGCACTTCCCTTGGGAGCGGCATTGCCTCTCGCCAAGCGGGACACGGTGGCATTTTCTTTTTTAACCTCCTTTTAAACCAAACTCCTCGGGGGGTGTTGGCGTGCGTGGAGGGAAGGGGAACGGAAGGATCGTGCGAACCCGCGCGACGCGTTTCTTGCACGTCAACCACGTTACAGGAGCACGTATCCAGCATGCGTGCACGAGCGTATCTGGAGCAAAGCCGAAGCCTTCCCGGTATGTGCTGGCCTCTGAGGCTCCCGAGCTCAGCTTGCACCTGTGCTCCAGAGCGACAAGTCTGAATCCTGGCACCACCACCACCCGGCTGCGAGTCCAACGGCATAACCCGACGCGAAGCGTGCCAGCGAGGGGGACAGCTCGGCGTAGCGGCGGGAGGGAGGGAGGACCACAGTAAACAGTACTGCCAGCTGTTGGGAGAAACCTCTTCCCTTACCCGCGGCTGGCAGCAGGGACTGGCAGCGGGTGCAGCTAAGCCAGGTTTAACTGCAAGTGCAGCCAAGGACAAACTACGGTCACAGCAGCGTATCAGAAGTGTCCGGCTCGTGGATAAATCCTGTCCAGCTCCAGCTGCTCAGCACCCATCCACAGCAATGAGCAGATTTGGTTGAGTAGAAGTGCTGTGCTGCACGTTGCTTCTGTCCTTTACATCACAGCACAGCAAGTTCCTGCTAAAATGAGTTTAAAGATGCAGCTATGCAGAGAGTGCCTCTGATTTATTAACAACCCTCTTCCTGACAGAATGAGCCTCCACAGCTGGTGATGTGGCCATGCAGATCAATTTTCCATACCAGCACACATCACCCAAACAGCCACATACCCGGCCCTCGGCAGCAGAAGCTCCTTCTCCAGCCTCCGTCCATCTTCCTTATACCCCAGTGAGGTCCTCACCCTGGACCCTTCCCTGCAGCAGCCCTCCTGCTCCCGACCCACTGCCAAAGCTGTCACTGCCTTCCCCTTCCCCATTTAGCACAGATTCACCCTCACTGTAACTTGTTAGTCCTCTCAGAGGCTTCATCACGTGCAAACAACTCAGCCTGGATGCTCCTCCGTAAGCAACACAAGCGCTAGGGATGGATTATCTGAGATGCTACGCGTGTCGTGTTTTCTACTTAGCATTACAGCGAGATCAGGAAGACTTTCAAGGACATGAACACATTGTTGAACTCTATCCACAGTACAGCATAAAAGGGGGGGAGCTCTGCTCCATCTCGCATTCACTTCGTTGTAAATTGATATTAGCAAGCAAGATTACAGGACCCATCAACAGAAACCTGGCGTTTGTGCTGCCTTACAAACAGTTGTTCACGTCTGCCCTCAAAAGCCTCAGACTCAAAATCCCTTGGAATCTTAGACAGGTTGGGGGGCTGTAACCATGTATTTGCTGAACAGGGCTGAAGTGTGAGCACTGTCCCCTTTTAAACACCCCTTCCGAGGCTCACAAAGCCCAAACACACTGTGACATCTACAAGGAATCAACCAAGTCATCACACCTTGGAAGAGAAGACCTTAGGGACAAGGGGTACTTAGCTGACCCACACAGGTATGTAATAACAGTGTTTTTTTCCCTGTCCTTTTCCTCCTCATCTTGCTACCAAGTGGGCAGCGCGGATGAGATGCATCTGCTGATGCAGCAAAGGAGCCGGACACAACCGCATCCTCCACCTCCACCAAAAATACTGGGAACCACGTACTGAACCCACCTCCAAGCTGCAGGAATTCCCACCCTCAACGTTTTTTAGGACAGTTCTAGCACAGCAAAAACATGGACCCTGAACGAAGTCATGTCCATGCCCTGGGAGGAAGCAAACGATCCCCCACTTTGGGGTTGTGGGAGGGGAGGGCAGGCGCTGGGCATCGGGAGCTTCAGGAGCATTTGCATGGCAGCAGCAGAGCATCACCCAACCTGAGAAATTAGTGGTGATACGGAAATCACAGCACCGGTAACGGAGCAGAGATCTCTTGCCTGTAGCGATGCCAGTCTACCACGTACAATGGCATTTCCATCCTAGCACTTTGGGAGTGAAACCCATTTTATGAATGGCACCAAATGCCACGACATTTAGAGGCATCGGGGCTAGCTCAGAAAGGTAGCTCCCATCCTCCAAGTGCCAACCAACACATCCTTATTGCCTGGGCTAAAACCTCGGGGTTCACCTCCACCCCGGTCCCTCCGGCCCCGGCGCACGCTGATACTGCTGGGAACGAAAAGGTCACGTTGTTGACCCACCTGCTCCTGTTTTCTTCAGTTGGATCTAGTCAAATTTCAGCAGCTGCAGAGCGGCACAAAGCGCCCCATTGTTATCTCCCGCGCAGCCGGAGAGGGAGCCACGGGTTTTTTGGGGGGGGGGGGGAGGAGAAATTGAAATAAAATAAACTGCCAGTGGCGGCTGCACTTGCCCCACGCGCGTTTCAAATGTTTGTTACATGCTCCAAACTTGATACAGCAAAATCCATCGTTTGGCATTTTCTAGAGGTCTCTGCCGGGGCAAAGGAGGAGGAGAAGCGGGGAGGATGTGCCGGGGGCAGGAAAGACAGGGAAGGAGAGGAAGCAAAAACAAAACCAAAACAAAAAAGCAGCTTTCCCATATTCCTTTTAGGGTTTTCAAATGTTTTTCTTCTTTAAAATTGTATAAACCCTTCAACAGTTTAAATTTTCAGCGAGGAAATTTAACTCAACATCAAGCGATCTCTAGAGTCACAAACTATTTGCTGCTTGAAAGGCGACCGGCGAAAGCCGGCACCGCGCGGTCTCACCGCGTCCTTCGGCAGAGCCCGAGCGCGTTGGCAGGAACATCTGATGCGCTGTAGAAAACATTACTGCTGCTCAACATGTGAAAAAAAGTGCAATTTGGTGGGAATGGTCTCCAAAAAAGTCCAAAGCAGCCCCATTATGGCTCCCTACAGAGAGTATTATTTCTAATGCAATATAGATTATATATCATTGGATCATTAAGGTTTCAAATTTTCACCTTTATTATTTACCATCAAATACCTGATGAAAAAAACAGGCACGTTACAGCAGCTTGTCCACGGCTGCGGAGGAAAACCAGTGCAGCCCCTTCCCACCCGGCCCTGCACCTTCCCACATCCCAAACCAGTCTGCTGTTTACACAGACCGTCGGGGAGAAAGCAATGAGGCAGGGAAGGGCAGAAAGCCTTCAGAACAACACACAAAATAGTCAGGTCCAAAGAGAATGAGGTTTCCTGTTTTCAATTAATCTGTTTTTCTGAGGGACAAAAAAAAAAAAATCACCTGGTCAAAATCAAGCCCCATACCTATGGTAGAAACGGCTCTGATCAATTGTTTTCATTAATTCCCCTTCCTAAAATATGGGCTAAGGCGAACTGTCTCTCGCTGTTTGCACGTATCTACCCATAAATCCATAGAGGGCACAGACAAATGCTTCTGCAACGCACCCGGGGTTTCCGGCTCGCTCCCTGCAGCCAGGGCGGGATGCAGCCGGGGACAGTGCAGCTGTCTCCCTATGAATATTGGGTGTCAGGCGCCCCAGCAGCCAACACGAGGGAGATACCCAATACACACTGCCTTACACTGGAATTGGATTAACTGCTCCTGAGCCTCTCCTCCCCACCTCCCTGAAATTTAGCGTGGTATGATTTCAGCTACAGCGTTAAAGCACCTGTTGAAAACAGCATGGGTTACGCTGATGACCCCAGGATGGTCTGACCAAGGACTTCACAAACACTCATTGCAACCACCACGTGGGTTCAACTGATGCAAACGGACCCGTGTCTGGCAGTGAGCAATACGCTGAGTACTTTGGTGTTTACCCATCGGGTGCCCACGGGCGCTGGGCTGCCCTTCGCTCCTGCACCGGTCATCCCTACCACCTTCCCCGTCAGGGTCTCCTCCTTCACCCTGACATCCTACACATCTCCCACTTGCAGCAATGTGCATCAAATTAGGAAATGCTCAGGACTGTGCTAGTATAGCGATGCTTCTTTTAATAAGCACATATTGCCTTAAAGGAGAACAGTCTGGTCAAACCTAGCCCTCTTTTCCACCTGTGAAAGATAAATCTCAAAAAACGACCCCCCCAAAAAACCCACCCATGGAAAATAAAAGTAAGGAAAAAGCAGAAACATTTATCTTTTTAAAAACCAAAATACTCTGTAAATCATCACAACTTTCATTATTTGTAGCAAGAACTTCCTCAAATGAAAGCAAAGCTCCTTAACTATCCTAAAAAGAGCTGCATCGTTTTGAAGCATCTTGCTAACATCAGAATCACAGAATGGTGTGGTGGGAAGGGACCTTAAAGCCCACCCAGTGCCACCCCCTGCCATGGGCAGGGACACCTTCCACCAGACCAGGTTGCTCCAAGCCTCATCCAGCCTGGCCTTGGACACTTCCAGGGATGGGGCATCCACAGCTTCTCTGGGCAACCTGTCCCAGTGCTCCCCACCCTCTGCGGGGAGAATTCCCTCTCCTGGTGTCTCATCTCAATCTCTCTCTTTCCATTTAAACCCGTTAGTCCTTGTCCTGTCACCCCCTGCCCTTGTGAAAAGTCTCCCCCCAGCACGTCCTCTAGTAAGTTAAAACACTGCACCTGCCAGCTAATTGCAAGTACCTTTTTTATCTCCGGCGTGAAATAACAGCCACACTAAACCCATGGCAAAATTATCACCAGTTTTGGTGGAATTTGGCTCTTGCACAGGGGTTTCATGTGTCCCAGCTACCAGCTCTTGAAACGTGCTGGTTTTCACCCCCCACCGCTGAGGAGAGGTGCGAGGGGAGCAGGCTCACCAGCCAGCCCCGCGGCAGGGGCCGAGCATCACAGGGCTGAAACGACACTAAAACCCCAAGTGAGTAGGACCCATCCACTGCTCTGTGATTTCAGGCTTAAGGAGAGCAGCAGCTAGGTGCAAACAGCTTGGACTACAGAAGGAAACTCTTGGAAAGCAGAGGATGCTCAGTGAATTGCTTTAACTCACCGAGCAGAAGTTCACACCAGGATCGGTCGTGTCCTGCACCCCAGAAGCACTGGGCACGCCATGAGGCTTGGCCAGCACTCTCCTTCCCCCATGACATTGCTCCTTTTTGCCTTTTTTCCAGTCATTTTTCCTTTTCCAGAAGGACAACAAACATATCAGGGGGACAGACGCACTCCCCTCGCTCTCTAGATTTCCAAATATCAGTAAAATCAGAGGGACAAAAAGCACATACAAGAAACAGTCAAGTTTGTGTCAAGTTTTAAAAGTTTCCCAGGACTCCTGATGGAGAGGATTTCTGGCGATTCCTAATGGAAAGATGAGGTCTCTCCGTAGCCACATAGTCTGTAAACATGAAAACCCTGTTAACAGTGCCACAGAGCAGTTGTGAATCTCCTCCACCACCAGAGAGAACATGCATGCAAGGCTTAACTTTGCAATAATTTAGGTCTTCCAACCAGAGGGAACACGAAGCCCAGGCACTGGCATCGCACACACCTTGGGAGCACAGCAAAGCTGATAGAAAGCAGATAGTTTCAACTTTTAAGATTAAAAACACTGCAGAGCAACAAGACTGCTTCATTTTGAAGTCATCCCAAAAGAAAAAAAAAAAGCCATGCCAAAATTCCAAGTGCAACAGATGCTCATCCCGGCAGCACAGCTGGACTAGGACAGAGAGAGATGCTATAACAAGGAAGGAATTGGTCCACTACAGCTCTGAGAAAAGGACAAAGCTGGGAGGGCTGAAGGACAGTCCCCTTTGGCATCTTGTCCCGAGCTAGAGCGGATAACCCTGCTGCTCCACTCCCACCCCAGGACGCGCTGCTGCCACCAACACCACTGAGCCAAGAGCTGAACCAGCTGCCGCAGCCAAACTCTGCCATACCCACCTTCCCCAAACACCTCCTACGCTTCAAGCTTCCAACTTCGTGTCTGCCAAAGCGGTAAGAGACTGGGGATACTTCACAGTTCTGCAGCCAACAGAATAGTTCTTCTTCATGTTGTTGGAAGATTTGGAAAACTGTTATCAATAACTTTTGTTCTTAAAGTATAAACCACACAGAAAAGAAAAAAATTTAGCATAAAAACTTTTAAAAGCTTCCAAGTGCTCTCCAGGGTAGTCATTAGAAACTACTTAGGTAACAGGAGGGTGATAACAGTGAGTTAATGCAGCATTAAATTAGCCCTCCTTCCATGCAGAACTCTAAGTGACAGAGGAATCAGTTGGGAGGGTTTTTATTTTATTTTTTAAATAATGAAGTTAATGGATTTCCTGTTTTTAGCTCTGTGGGCGGCTGTCATTTTGAGGGATCTGTATATACTGTATTTAATTACTCTGTCTTAAAGCCACGAAAATAATTTCATCTGGGTTCACATGAACTCGCAGGCACCGGCGTCCCTCCCGCATGGCCATCGAGGCAAGGAGAACACGCTGCCTGTCGGTGAGAGGTGTGTTGCCTCCGGAGATGTGTAACCACAGCAGCTACTGCTTATTCCTAGGACTTCTCAACATTCCAAGCCATCCCTCAGAATCTTCCCATGGCCAACAGCCCTAAGACCTGCGCCACAGACCTTGGCGAGCCGCGGGGAATGAGCGCCAGGAGTGGTTCACAGCCAGGAGATGGTAGTGGGCTCCCAGGGCTCCCCACCAACCTCCAGCAGGCACAGCTGAGGCTGGTGCCTTTTCCCCATAAAAGATCATTAGGAGCACAGTCAAAGATGGCCATCAATCTGGTCAAAGATCAGCACAATTTAGGCTGGTGGTAAACATGGGGGGAGAAAAAGAGGCTGAGCATCCTGCAACAGTCCACAAACCATGTGCAACTCCGAGAACTTCGTAAACAAAATGGGAAGTGACAAAAGGGGCTGACTGAAACGAGCTGCTGAAGACCAGAGCTGGGAAGAGATGCAGAATGAAGGGAAAGGCCAAAGGCAAGAGATGCCACCGCGATCAGGCACTACGACCCATTTAGTACTGGGGCTCCACGCTGCTCTAGGGCACAGCTTGCTCTGCAAGGGCTGCGAGTTCCCACTCAACCCATTCTCAGTGGAAGAAAAGAGAGCAGCTTTAAAGGCTTGAAACAAAACCGCCTGAAGGCAGAGAACAATCCCTGCCTGACAGAGTCGGGAAGTTTTCCCTGCGAAACCGATAACCTGCCTACTGCAGAGCGCTCTGTTCTCCTCTGAAGCAGCTGGCTCCGGTACTGCTGGAAGCAAGACTTGATGGCTCACTGGTTTGAACCCAGTATGGCAATTCCCCCGTTCCCCTGTGTGGAGGTTCAGGTATACACTGCACATACCAGCAGGGATCATCTACTGCCAGGTTCCCATGGCACTAGGAAAACAAAAGGGAAAATATGTATCATCACTAAAGAACTCCAATTCCTGGGACAAATAATTATAACCTGGAAGGGATTTTCTTTCCAATTATCCTTCCTGAGCCGTTCGCTTTGAAGTCCATGATACAACTAAAAGCCAGTTACAGTTTTCTGGTGAGTTTTCTCCCTGGAAACCCATACCGATCAGATGAAAAGAATACACGACGGCACAGCCGAGAGCACGGGGTCAGAAGGGTTTGGCTTAAGAGACAATAAGCAAAACCAGAATGCACCCAAAGCACAAGAAAGCCAAGACTGAACCTTTACCCACCAAACCAGAATAGTCAGGGTCTCTTCAGGAATCAGTAGTTATTATACACGTTCCTGCTACGTGACTGGAACAGCCCAAAATCCACCCCACACGAAAACAGCCCATGTGCTGAGCATGGAGCTGGTCTGTGCAGGGCTCTGGAAGCACAGCCAGTTCTCCACAGGGAGCTCTGCACAGAAATCCTGCACCAGCGTTGGCAGCACCTTCCCTCCGTGAAGCTAACAGCGGTTCCGCAACTGAAAAAGCCCCTTGATGGCAAGGAACGGTCAAGCAAAGCTTCAGGAGGCTGAAGTGGTGGCTCTGAAAGCCTTAGAAAGACAAACCTCAGCTTCCAGCCCTCTTCCATAGGGAAATAAGTTTTCCTCCTGGCACTGATCAAGAGCTGATATGGGACCGATTGGGTCAGAAGCTCAGTCTTGGCACTTGGGATTGCTACAGCAGACTCTTTCAGAGATGGGACAGGAGCCTCCAAGCATCTGGGAGAAGCGACACCTTATTCCCACCTGCCAAGCACTCTGGACCTTGGGAAGACACCACAACCAAGGACATGAGGGTCCTTTGGCTGACAGAAGGACACCAAGGGCTTTGGAAGAAACAGCTGAGTTCGAAATACCAAAAAATCCCTTTAGAGCTCATCTCTTCCAGGTCAGATTCCTTCTTGTTGTGCTTTTCCTCCTTACTCTCCACCAAAACCAAGCCCCAGTATGAATTAGAAATCCAGCAATTTCCACCTTCTCAAGCAACCTGTTGAACACATTTTATCTGTTCTTTACAGACAGAACCCCTGCAGTACTGTGCCATGTGCCTGCAGAGCTAAATTGCTAAAAACAGGTGTCTGTTGGGTGTTAAATCTATCTTCAGGCTGCTTTGGCAGCTTAAGAAACCATTAGCAGCTGTGAACATGGTTAGCATGGCAACATTGAGCCTAACAGCTCAACCAGCCCGCCTTCTTCACCGTTTCAAAACCATCGTTCCCCACTTGGACACTTCAAGCAAGAACAAATTAAAACCAAGACCATGAAGGCACCTGGCAAGTTATTCTGTTAGCAGACATAAAGCAAGGCTCAAAATAAAAAAGCTTATTAGGCAAATTTTTCCTGCTGTATCATGTGTGATTCCCATTGCCCTTGGGAGACGACATTTTAGCCTCACACAAGCACATGTTTTAGCATCAACATTTGTAGGAGGCGATAAATACTCACTGAGGGATGGCTCCCTCATCCAGCTTCCCCACAAGCTTGAAGTGGACCTCTCATTTAAAAACTTCTCTGCCTCCCTAGTTTTTTGCCTGAATGTAGTGCCTTTAAAATACAGCTTGTAGAGGGAGTAGGGAAAAAAAGGGGGGGCAAAGTTCATCAGCCTCAAACCCATCCAATGCTCCACCAGCCGCAGGATCACAGGAGCGATAACAAAGGTGTTAGCTCAACAGTGAAGACCATGAGGAGGTTGTGGCCAGTTTTAGGTTGAACACGGCAGCCCATAATGGTGCCGGAGAGGAAAGACAGGCCCTGGCAGTACAAAGGAGTCCCAAAGAAGGAGAGCACAACTTGGCACATCAAGTAGTGGGCACGGCACATTGGAATGCAGTGGTCTGTTCTTAGCAGTGCACGGACGAGAGACACCAGCCAAGGTCACTGTCCCACCACTCCCGTGACAGATGCTCATCCACACACAGGTACGCACAACCATCATCCGACGCCTACAGAACACATGCGCCAAATGCCCAGGAGGCATCACCAGCCCCGTGACGCTGGCGTGGGGCGGGAGCCTGGGGAGAGCCGGCGTTTGCACAGCCCGGATCCTGCTGACCACGCTCAGCCAAGGACACGGCAGCAGGGCTCAAGCCAACAGCCATCAGGAGGGAGAGGACCACAGGGCCCGTTTCCTTTGCCTTGGCAAACTCCAGAAACTCCTTTAACCCACATGTGGAGCTTTAAGTTACATTCTCACACCATCTTTTACACTCAAAACCTCTAAAAAAGTACCGAAGCAAACAAAAAACCCCAGGCTACTATTTATACAAGACAGCATGAGAAAACCACTATAGTACCTACAATATGAATGTACTTATTATGAAAGGGGATTTGCTCTCTCTCTGGGGTGAATGAAGGTTACTTTTTGGGATCACAGTTAGGTAAGAAAATTGATATTGCTGTATCCTTTAGGACATCCCCTCCACCCCAGCAGAAGTAAACAAGACTGTCCATTCAGCTACCTCACTCTGAAGTAACTCACTAACAAAGCCTCTGTGATGTAAATCTGCTGTAATTCAAGAACGGTCTAGTCCAGGCTTTTCTCAACATGATGAGCTCAGAAGTGGCCAAAATGACTAATGGGACCTCAACACCCACAGCTTTAACCTCCAAGAACAAAGGAAGAAAGAGGGAGCAGGAGGAAGGAAGACCAAACGCGGATCTCAGGAAATCAAAAAGCGGCTTTTCAAAACCCATCTGATTTCAAAAAGATCTGATGGATACGTAGGAGGAAGCAGCAGGTTTTTTTGGCAATTATGGGACAAATGCCAAAAAAGTCAACTGCGTTAGGAAGTCGTTCTCTCCCTGCACAGTACAGAGAGATGAGCAAACACACAAACAGGCAGAAATGCTGATGGTCAGAGGCCTGAACTATGCGCCAAGCCTTTCAAATCCTGAAATATCCCTGTCGATACAAAGCTGGAGATGAGCTAGATCAGTCACCATTTAATCCAGTGCTCAAACAACTAAACATAAACACACTGAAAATTATAAACCATAAAATACATCAGAAACATTTCAGCACAGTTATTGTCAGCAACTGCAACATTTTTACTTCGGGATCTGTAAGGGACCATTCGGATGATCATTCAGGCTGCAGGAAACATTAAACCTTCAATGCAACTGACCCACCCTGGCGAATCTGCCGCCATACACAAAGGACAATTTGCCACCGCAGCAGAAACACCCCCCACACACACCCCCTCTGCAGAAGCTGGTGTTCTTCCTGTCATTACTCATTTGGAAAAGGAAAAAAAAAAGAAAAGCTGAAAGTGTCCTTTGGGCACCTTAAAAGCCAATCTGTTCATGGATTTCAGAGACAGGGAAGGAAAGAGGATGCAGCTGGCACTGCCCGCAGCTCAGCCACCTCAAACCGAAACCTGCCATGACCAGCTTAAACAGAGAGAAGCCAATTAAAATGCTGCAGGTCTGATGTCAAGATTGCACCTCTCCACCCCATCCCCCAGCAACACTTACAATTATTAAGCAGCATGTCAAAAACCTAACATTAGATATTCTTTCTGCCATAAAGGCAGCCCCAAATATCACCCCAATTTTGCCTTTTCTATTCCTGCTACCGCAAAAATTCCCCCCCATGATCAAACTAGCCTTCGCCGGGATACACCGAGAGGGGAGGGACATAATTGCAAGAGTCTTAAGTTTTCAGGTCATTTCTTTAAGTTCTTTTCTCAGCCTGTCCTAGTACTTCCCTCCCTCTACGTGATGCGGATGCACATCCAGAGCAGGTTCCAACCATGTCCAATGGGAGCATAACAAAGCTCAGCTTACGACCTACAAAGTAACAGGAGTAAATACCCAATTATAATAGGTGTCTAAAATATAAATTTAGACATTAGCATATAAAAGAAAAAGGTAAATATAAGGGGGGCCTTATATTTGCCTGCAAGGAAGCTGGGGGGGTAGCTTTTGCCAAGGGCAGGGAGTGACAGGACAAGGGGTAATGGGTTTAAACGGAAAGTGGGGAGGTTTAGATTAGATATCAGGAAGGAATTTTTCCCGGAGAGGGAGGGGAGGCACTGGGACAGGTTGCCCAGAGAAGCTGTGGATGCCCCATCCCTGGAAGTACCCAAGACCAGGCTGGATGAGGCTTGGAGCAACCCGGTCTAGTGGAAGGTGTCCCTGCCCATGGCAGGGGGGTTGGAACTAGATGGTCTTTAAGGTCCCTTCCCACCCCAACCATTCTATGATTCTATAATTTAGGTTTATGCTGAGAAACAGCCAGATCTGGCATTCAATAAGCGCTGCTCTTATTAACACGCCATTCGCCCTGTTTCCTCGCCACATGTATAGATATGACTTGTTAAACTTCAGCATCTCAGATGCTGGCAAGAGAGGCGGAGACAGACACCCTTATTAATCCAAACCAGGAGCTGCAAGAATTACTGTGGATCCCATTTTCAGGAATAAGCCAGTTTCAGAGTGGTAAGAAAACAAAAAAGATGAAGCAACACAAAGCAGGGTTATTTATTTTGACAGCTGCATTTTAGTTGTTTTAACTGTTTATGATGGTTTGAAAAGAAACTCCAAAATCCACTTTGTAAAAACAAGGAATCCTCAGTTACAGTTGCCGGGCTGTGGAGAGGGGACATGGCCGAACCCTGTGTTTTGGGTTCGGGGACAGCCACTGGAAAATGGGGGGATACAGGGAGCTCCAGTGCCCCCACAGGCTGCCCAGTGGGATCAGGGATGCCCCCAGGAGCCCTGGGGTAGGTGTTAGTGGTGGTAACAGTGGCCATGGGGTTCCTGCTCCCGGCCGGCTCCCACCGCTCAGACCCCCACATGTGCTGCCCACCTGAGCAAAGTGCCCACTGCAATGACCTGGGTTTGCTTTACTGGTTCAAAATAAATATGAACGTGCTTCCCCCTTCAGCGGAAATTAGACTCAGGACACTGAGTATTTTGCATTAATACGTTCCAAATATTTAACTCCCATGCGCCTGAGGGGCATGATAAATTACCATATCTAGGTCCTTTATTTCCTGTGCCTGCAATTGGGTCGTACCTTGATGCAGCTTGAAAAGGTCTTGCCCAAAGCCCAGCAAGGGCAAGGGGAGTCTGCAGGGAGCACACGGGGAAGACTGTGCCCAGCGCAGGGCTACGGCTGCCCCCGGCCCTCTGCTCCGCCAGCCACTGCTTCTGCAGAAGGGACACCGGGATGGGGACAACATGTGGCAGGACAGTGACCAACACAAAGAAAAAAGATGAAGGAAGGGAGAAACACTTCCAAAGCAAAAACCAACGTTTATTGCTACAGAAGTAACAAGGAAACTTCCAACACTGTGTTTATTTCTGCATGAATTTCTCAGTGACTTCTTTTTTTGTCCTTGAAAGTATTAAAACTAGAGGGAAACAGAGCACTTGACAGGTGTTTTCACAAACACTTCCTCAGTAGGGAAACCTGTACCTTAGCTCCGATACCCATCAGCAGAAGTTCTGCAGATAGCCTAGGACTTCATTAACTAAAACGAAGAACTGCCAGATCAAGCACGGACTCAAGGATGCAGCCAGGGTTAACTGGCATTAATTGCGCATCGTCTCTGAGAACAATCACTCCCAACACTGGAGAAAAACAAGGCTCTGAATTCCTGGAAGTTATGAGCCACCCTACTTTTTGGAAAACGCTACGTATTCGTTTCATGGGTAAGAATGCAGGCTGGGATAAACTACTTTCATTTTTCCTATTTTCCCCAACACTTGGAATATAATGTATATTTTTCTTTGTTTCTAGCCATTTTGCAGAGTTGTTGCCTACTATTGGACAGTCAATATCATTACTTACTAACAACACATAAAAACATTCCTCCAAAAACACTTTCCTGAAAGGCGATTCCCAGAAAAGCCACCATCAGCTTCCAAGGAGGCAGAATTCCACATTAATCCTGGCAAAAATGGAAACTTAAAATATTATTTTATACTTTAAAAAAATTTTTTTTAGAATATTTAAACAACACCCGTCCCGCCTCCCATCGTTTACACCTTTGGCAAAGGTGGGGCCATGGGTCTGAACACAGATTTGTTGGTCACACACAAAGGTGAGCAACCCATGGTCAACACCTAACAGGGTTTATGACGACCACAGTAAATTAAAACAGTATTGCAAAATCACTCCTTAACCCCTTCCGAATCATTGCACGCACAGTGCTATATGCCCTGTGTTTCCTTTTTCCAAGTATTTGTATAAATCCAGCTAAACAGCATCATTCAGGTAAGAAACAAATGGTAAACAGTGATGGCAGAGCGGAGCACAATGACAAAAAAGGCAGTAGCTGCCCGTCTGGGCAAACAGGAGTGTTTCTTTGCTCGGGAAAGCCAAGCCAAAGGGCTCAGAGACACTGCCTAATCACGAAGGTTGAAGAGCTGCTCTTGAACAGCTTGTGGCAATTAACCTAAAGCAGTTTTCCCCTGGCAGCTCAGCCCGCTGTGAGCCGTGTCACCAGACAGCCCGGGACGCCGCACACAGACCCATCACAGAAGTGCTCCAGTGGTGGCATGGGTCATCTAATCCTGGGACAAATCTTTCCCCCGACAGGGTTATCAGGGAGTTTGGGGACAGTCCCACGCTCGGCTCCCTGCACAGCCCAGGTCATGGGTGGGGGGACTGGGGGGACTGAGCATCACTCAGTGCCGGAGCCTGTGCCGTGGTCCGAGCTGTGCCCACGGGCAGAGGAGGGCACCCGAGCCCTAACACCGGCAAGTTCAGAGCCTAGAGCCTAAATAGCAGGAACAAGCCCTTCTGCTTTTTGCTTCCACATTGCATGTATTGCCACAGAGACGGCTGCTCTGCTCACCTGTCCTCACCTGTCCCCTCCAACACCGTTTCCACGCCCAAATTCAGCTGGGACAGGAGCGAATGTTCTTGAGAGACCTGAGCTGTCACGCTCAACTGTCAAGAGAATAATTTGATGGGAGAAATATCAAGGGAGCGATCAAGAAAATCTTGGAAAGGAAATTAAAACAGATACACGTTCCCAAAATTACAACATCCACTTCAAACTCGTGCTAGTTGAAATCTATATTTACCCAAGGCAAGTAACGACATAATTGCAGTCGGCAGAAATGGCTACGCAAGACTAAACACGTGCTGCACGCTCTGCACGAAGTCTCCGGTCTCCCACGATCTGCTTCAGGCCGTGCCAGTGCCTCAGTTTACCAGCTCTCTCGTGTCCTTTGGGCTGGGCAGCTTTGCACTGTAATTCGGGTACCACTGTACAGGCACCAAAGCGATGCAGACCTGCTCCCACGGCACCGCAGGTTTAGAACTGCAGGGCTCTTCATGTCTTGTTTTCTGCTCCATCCATCAAACCAATTTCCCTTGACAAGGAATTAAGTACACTAATTATTTCTGTCGGAAGGTATTGCACCCCCTCCAGCCGCCTGGACGACTGTTGCTGGGCCTATAGGGCCAGGCAGAATGATGGAGGAACCCTGAAGCTCCCGACACAGCAACGTTAGGAAGCAAACAGCTAATATTTTAAGCTTCACAATTCTGTTTTTATCCATGTCTACATCCCATAGTCAGTAACAAAACACAGCAGTAAAAAGACAACCCTAAATCCAGCCCCATCTTTCCCCTCCTCTAGCCAGATCATAAAAAAAGGGGAAAAAAAAAACCCAAAGTCAAAATAACAACAAAACCAACCAAAGAAGAAACACCACCACCACACTCACAGGATGCAATATTACATTTTAAATTGTCCAATATTTTTTTCCAGGAATGCATTTTTAAAGTCGTTAGCCCTTTTCCCTACTTCCTAGGGTTCTTCACAACCGTTTATTACATATTGCTTCTGCTACAAAATGCAAACCAACCGCAAATTAATTTCTGGAGATGTTTAGAGCAGGAATTTTGCTCCCCCTGTGACCACAGACACTTGGTATTGATTCCTAAGGATGTAGCAGCAGGAGGGCTGCTCACCCAATCTCTGCTGTGGACAGCAGCCCGGATGACGACAGCCTGCCCAGCGCTTGCGGGCTGGCTCAGCCCACCGGTGCCAAGCAAAGGGTTCGCACAGCCCTTTGCTCAGCAAAGCTACCCTGATGCTCATGCATCCTCTGGTCACCGTCCTGATTCAGGTCACCCCAATCATCAAAACAACCCTCTAGTCCCTCTGACAGACCCTGCTTCCTGAAGAAGGTCCGGAGCTGGGCATCCCATCTACCTACAGCAGCTCCTGAGTGATCCCCCTTCTCCAGCCCAGCCGCAAACGCCCTGGAGCCTTCCTGGTAAAGAAAGGAGGGGTGAAGGAAAGCAGCATGTTTTCCCACAAATATTACCATTCCCCGAGTTCTGCTGAGAAGCTGCCAGTTGGAAGGATTCGGCGGTTTAACGATAACATAACACTGCGTACAGCAAGATTTTCCTTTGCCCCTCGCCACCCCAGCGCTGCCAAGCAGCCAGCCACAGTTACGCTGCCGGCAACCTGGGTGGTGGCTTTCCCACGCGCGTGACATCAAATTCACTTGCGAGGATATTCCATAGCATATAATCAGAATTTTTGCTTCTAATCTGAAGTCCCACCCCTTCATGCTTTAATATACAGCTTTTCACATTTTTATATAAACCGCTGAAATCAACCACATTAAATAAAAAAATCACCCGGGATAGTGACAGCTGATATTGAACAGCTATTCACATATGTCCCAATACCACAAGCCTCATACGCCCGCTCCGCTCTCCCTGCCGTAAGAAATCCAAATGACTTCAGTGCATAAAACGAACTATATGAATTAATCACCAGCTTTCTGTCCTCGCTCCGTGGCGTTATTAATTCCGGCTGAAAAACGCACATGCCCCAGAACAAAGAGCGATCCGGCAAGGGAACGCGTCGCTCGTTAAGCAGTCAGCAACATAAAGCCAACCTGGCGATGCAAAATAGCAGGTACCGCTCAGGGAGTTTCCACACAACTGGTTATGTCCATACCCTAAAGTGGGAGAAAAGACCCTGCAACTGCTTTAGTACTGGAATTCCAAGTGAATGGGAACACCTCTAAAACAGTCGCTCCAAGAATTATCCTTTTTATCAATAGAAACAACCAGCCAACTTTCAATCGCTAATGGGAAAGGCGGCGGTGAAGCTGGGGGTAACTGGAAACACGTGCAGAGGTAGCCCGAACACCCGCGCCACTTACTCCGGTGATTTATCATCCACCTGAGCCCGCGCGCACTCCCACCAACAAAGCCCCGGACGGAAGGGAGAAGAGAGGTTTCATTTGACACACGGTAAGGGAACCAATTCTAAAGCATCTGCAGTATTTTTTAAAATGGTTACTCTTAAAACAGCCATTTTTTAAAACGTTACCATGGACAGTAACTATTATACGCAAACAACTTTTCTCTCTGATTAACAGAGTATTGCTCAGTTGGTCTAGGAAGGCGTTTAGGAGAGATCAGCAGCTTTCTAGCATAACACAGCGTCCCACTCTGAATGGCTAATGGGAGGCTAAGGACAGATATCAAAGACAGAACATTTTTTAAAAAGATCTAGGAA
>NW_010242936.1:39470-40838 GCF_000690775.1 Eurypyga helias | reverse complement strand
GGCGGAGCATAGGAAGCCTCTGGACCGAAAGGTGAGCCCAGCTTCTCTTCCAACCAATGCAACTACAAAGTGAGGACTTTTTAGCTGTTGTCTGCAATTTCTGGAGATGCTTCTTGCTCTGGGGAGTTTTCTGCTACAGACGGTGACCCCGCAAAGCAGGACATGTGACAAAACCCTACAGATACCTACGGCTCCCCCAGTCCCGGCTTCACCAGTCCAAGGCAGCGGGTATCAGCAGCCCAGAGTTATTTTCTGGCCATCACATGAACCTTCTAGTTCACAGCAGTTTTATATCTGCTGGTGCTATAAATACAGACTATTTTGCCTTCTGCACAGCCAGGGACACAACCGCAGAACTGACTTACTTTCACGTTCGGCCCAAGCAGGAAAAGAAGCTGCTGGCAACCCAGGATTTAGAAGTGAAATAAAACACTGAAGATATTCGTGTACAGGATAATTTTCCAAAGAGAAAGTGCTGACCCTTAGAGAGTGGCATGTGTCAGGAGTTCTTTAAATTTAATTTTACTTTAAATTCACAAAGGAGAAGTTCAAAATGTTGTTTGTAAGTCAGATTTAAAAGGTATTCAATAAAAATGTACACCAATTTCTTCTGTACATAAATCCAAAAGGTAAGATTGTGCAACATCAGTACTTCATATTTAATAATAACAAACAGATGGGAAAATATTATAATAAATTATTATAACTGTCTAAACTGTGTGCCAGAAAGCCTTGGCCAAATTCCCCTGCTTAACTATCTATACACCATTTTCACTGCACAGATCTCTGAGCTCTCCATACTCCTGTAGGCTGAAATACATGCGTCAAGCTACCTTCTTTTACAAATAAAAACACATCACCACCTGAGCTACGCCGCAGGGCTGACGCACCACGGCAAACGCGAGCGAGGATTTCATACAACGAGCTGTGCCATATCGCGACAGAGAAAGAGCTCCAGCGCTGAGCACAGGACCCAGCAGCCCACGAGAAACCCCTAGGGATGTGGATTTATCTTCGCCCCGAGGTCTGGTTCGCTCCTGTATCTGGGGGTAAGTTTTAAAGCCCAAATGACACTTTGGATTGAACCTCCCCCCCTCCGCAGCAAAGGCACAGGCGAGACAGCTCTTAAAACTGAAAGCCCTCCAACTCCCTTCCCAAGGGCTCGACAACCAGCACAGCTGTAAATCCTGGAGCCTTTTAGGACAAAGATCCCTGTGCCATGCCTGCAGATACACACGAGTGTGGAAATCGGCACAGGGCAATGCTGCTCCCTGCCAGCACCCACCCCGGGCAGAGCTGGGTGACATTGGGGCCATTCCCCGTGCCTCACCCACCAGCACTTGGGGCTGCTCAGCGCCGGGATCGCCC
>NW_010242936.1:25016-39441 GCF_000690775.1 Eurypyga helias | reverse complement strand
GGGATGAAGGCACATGCATTTCCAAGTAAACACCAATTCCTATCGGTGCATTTTCCGAAGCTCAAATTTAAAGCGTTGAATCTGAAGCACTGGATCTTGACTTTAAAGTGAAGATCCTCCTCCTCTCCCTGGCCACCAGCTAGCAGGCACCTCTGCTTTAAACGTTGAGTAAGACAGAAGAGTTCATATTAAGAAGTAAGCTGTATAAATGAGAAAATATATTTATCAGCTAAATACAGAGGACAAAAAGTGGCATTTTAAAGCTCAGCAAAGCGCAGGATAGAGAGGAAGAAGTACAGCTCTGTGCTATCCCCTTGAATACCTCCCCAGCATCCCCTTCCCCGTCCCTCCGCTAATTCTTCCGTGTCCCCAAGCAGAGCTGCTCAACGTGTCGGCTCTGTGCCACGCTTTCCTCCGAGGGAGATATCCAGCACAGCTGGGCAGATCCAACTGCGCTGACGCTATTCCAGATTTACACCTGGAATTTGGCCCTCGTGTTTACCAAACTGCATTAATTAAAAAAAAAACAAATCCCAGCAGCGCTTGCCCCGGTGACAACTGGCGATAACAAATGGCTGTCGGCAGCTCGAGCAGCCCGTCGCTCCCATCGCCGACAGCCTTCCCGCTGCAGCTGCGAGTACAGACATCACACGGGGGAGCTGAGCTCTGCCACACGCTCCAGCTCTCCATTCGAAAACAACAGCATTACCTCAGCAATCCCAAACGAGGGACAACGATTTCCCCATCCCTTTCTTCCCTCATCCTTCACCTTTCCCCATTGCTCCTTTCCCCCAGAGAAGCCTTCCTGAGGGCTCCTTCCTACCCTGCACCCAGATTGCTCATTGCTTATTTATTGCACAGCTTGTTTATTCCCTCCCCTCACTCATTTTGGGGATCACCTCTGCTCTCTCCTTTCACCCCTCCCACACAAAAGTACCATCCAATTTTTGAGAACTGCAGGATGACTTTTCCCCCCCAGCACCACCACTCAGCTCCAGGGCAGATCTCTACTGCAGGCAAGTGCAGTCGTCCTGCACAAGCCCAAATATCCAGAGCCCCTGTCTTCAGGCAGCTGGGTGGGGACAGCAGACCATGCTGGAGCTGCGGGACCCATTCCTGACTCTGCTGCTTCCCACCTATCCCTGGAAGCCGTCCCTGCATGGGCTCCGGCAGGCAGATCGGAGCCCAGGCTGCCCACGCAGCAAGCCGGCCAGCCCCGAGCCAGCCCCAGGGAGGTTGAGCAATCCTTGTTGAGAGGCTCAGTCTGCACGGCTAAACCCACAGCCTGCAGCTCGGGATTCCTTCTCCTTCCTACTAAGAGAAGGAAAGGGCTCCATCCCGCAGGTCTTTCAGCCGAGCTCGAGGTTAGTTGCTGCACTGGACATTACCCAGCATGGCTCAGACAAACATGAAACAAAGAAAGTTACCCTCTATCTCCTCCCGGGTAAATGTTCCTAATAAATGGTAAATCAAGAACTAAGCTCATAAACCTCCACAGCCCAGCTACCTGCTCCACTAAAACAGAAGCTGTTTAGTCTGGTTTTAAAGGTGGTTTAATCACCTAATAGCCTGAAAGCATAGGACAGAAATCAAAATCCTGCTACTAAAACACTGTTATTTTAGGCACTGTGCCTTAACCGAGTAGCAGCCTCTCACTCTTATGTAGCGGCTTTACATAAAGGTCTGGCAGCACCTTGGGAAAGCCTTATCCCTGTGTGATGTCAAAGGAAACGGGATGTGGAAGATGCGGTTAACGCGCACCAGGCAAGTGGGACCACGGCCCCAGGATTGTCTCCCTCCCACCCGGTAACACAGCCTGCCCCCTGCCCACACCAGGTATGTACCCTTGGGGAGGGACCACCTCCTGCAGGTGTTAAGCCTTATGCTGAGCAAGGACAGGAGCCACTTTTGGTCTTTCCAAGATGATAAAGCACAGTATCACACACCTTCCTCTTCTCCTCCCAGCCAGCACACAGGCTGGCACCCTCTCCAGCTTTGCTACCTGCAGTTTTCCTGCCATTCCAGGATTTTCCTAGAAGGATTATGACTCAGACAGATAAATTTGGCATGCATGCAGGCACCCTCCATGAAAAGAATATGAAAACACAAGGAAGTTGCAATAAAAGTGCCAACTGTTCTGAATCAGGGCACGAGAGCCAAGGTAGGGCAGAGATCTCAGCACTGGAAACTGAAGGGTGGAATTTACTTTGAAATTCTGACACTTATCTCTTTTGACTAACATAAAATATGTATCTTGGCTCCCGCTCACTTCCTATATACGACTGGGAAGAGGATGGCTTAACACTGCGGTTTCACCCAGTTTAGAAACGGAAAAGAAACCCATGAGAAAATTATTTCGCTAGACTAAAAATAAATAAAGGAATCAAATTTTTTAAGAGTTCAAGGGAAGATGGTAGATGCGAAGAGGAGGCGGTCAGGGGCATTTGGCTAGGTAGCATCCTCCTGAAACCCAAACCAATAACACAGAACTGTAAGACTCAAGTGCTAGGATGGTATTTAAGAAGATAAGGGCATCCCACTCGGCAGCGTGCCAAAGCGCACAGGGCTCGGTAGGAAGCAGATGCATCAGCTCTGACTTCTGTGCAAAGATGCCACAAATGATATAAAAACACACCACATATTTCCACTCCCAGTTGCCGCAGTAAATTCCTTTACAGTCAAACAAGAAGCTTTGGGGATAGTGGCAAAACCGGCAGTTCCAAGGCCCAAGCTTCTCGATGCGGATCCATGAGGACCCCCCCCAACCCAACAGCACAGCGCACACTTTTCCCTGCACACCCTTCTCTTACTTCAAGCTTTGCACATTCGCTCTTGGAATGATTTTTACCCCAAATGTGAAGTTCAGGTGATGCTCAAGAATGCAGTCAAAGTTTACAAAGACACAGGTTTTAAATGCTGCTACGTCATTAATCATTTTCTTCACCCAAATCAATCCATTTGCTAAAACTTAAATCTGGGAGAGGGAAGGAAATGCAGTATTTCTGGTTGCTAATAACCTACAGATTTCATCTTAATTCAACTTTGAGGTACTGCAGAGTCCCAGTTTTTCACATGCACATACAGTAATGTTGTAAGCGCAACTGATGTTTAAATTCCTACAGGGTAAATCTCTCTGAACTAAGACTTTTTTTTTTAATTTAAGAATGGCAAGACAAATTGTTTCAACAATTTCAAAAATGCTGACTGCATTTTCCTCATCCAGAAATCTGTTCAAACTCGTGTATTTCCTCAAATAATCTCCCTTTCAAGGAAAAGGCATTTGGGACAAAGGAACTTGAAGAAATCCATAGGCACTGCCATTCATGCGGTCACTCAGTTTTGCATCAATTCCTGCAAAGACAGCGAAGAGTGACGGCTTGTTCCCTGCTCCAGGGAGATCAAGGATTCCAGTGCTTAGAGGAAGATCAAACTTGACCTCTGGCTCTCAATCCATTACCCAACACCAGTGCTTCACTCCACACACAAAGCCTGGTAGAAGACAGAAAACGCAGTAACTTCAAAATACAGACTTAGGAAGAAACACACAGGCTTCAGAAAGGGACGCTGCCAGCATAAATACCTTAACCTTTTTAGCCCTCAGTAGCATCAGTCAAATAAATACCCTTAAAAAGACAACTTAAAAGAAACATTAAAAAAAACCCCAAACCCCACACACTGCTCCTCCTCCTCCCAGCAAGGAAAAGGAGACATTGGGAACAGATAAGAGTGTGCTAGGACACGTGTCCTGAACCCAGACCTTTGCTTTATTGGTCAAGTCAGTGGATCGATACTGGATTTTAATGCCTGGCCAAAAAAAGTTGGTACCATACACAAATGGGCAGGAACACTGCAGTGCTCTTCCTCCCTTCAAAGTGCCAATTCCACTGCGATGTTGTTACTGCTCCCTCCGCATCCGTGTTCGAGCAGCTGGGGTTTTCCACAGACATACAGGGTACTGCGCAGTTCTGTCAATGATTCTCACGACAAAGAGCTTTTTAAATCCTCTGACAGATTAAAAACACAAAAGATTATACCATTTAACCTGACCCCAACCGCAGTGCATTTCTGCTCAAACATGCCTGATAGAAAGCATCCAAAAATCTATGGACTTCCACCCAAACTTCCACACTCCAGATCAAATCCAGAATAAAGTAAAGATGAAGAATATCCTGGTAGAGTTGGATTCCTTAAAAAGGGCCCATATTCTCACCGACCTTCCTCAGAGCTCGACACACCACTTCCTTTGGCTGCCCAGAGATGCCAAGTCCCAAGACCTCAACCCTTTAATTTGTAATTCCACCATACACCTTGGGAATACCCAATAAGACCTGCCATCCCCCAGAAGAACAGTGCTCCAAAACTTTCCATTCAGAGCTATAATCATCCTCTATAAATTACTGCCATAAAACCTGTGTGATATATATCAGGTCAGGAAAAGGGCATTCAAATGGTTAACCAGACACAGATAAATCAGATGCACCTCAGAAATGACAGTGTGGTTAATGAAAAATAAAAACGCCAGCAGTTCCTTGCGTGTCCCTCAGTTTATTATTATTATTCAGGGGTTATTCTGCACATCAAGGTTTATTTAACTTCAGAAAAATAGAAAAATAAAAATAAAACTTTTTCTCCCATGCCAGACTTGAACTTTTGATCGAAGCATGCCTTGAAGACAGCTCTGCCCATCACATCCTCCTTCCATCAAACGCCTGGCGGTACCACAACGAATTTAAACAGCACCTTGCTGAGAAGCGTCAGCCTGTTGAAGCCAACACCGTCATGGAGCTAATCCATTGTTTTCACTGGACTCTCCCCAACTTGTCTTTCTCGCTAAAAATCAGAAAAAACTTTATTTTCTATCTCCCACTACTGAGGTGTGTTATGCTTTTACGCTGGCCTGGCTTACAAGACGTGCTCACTAGGAGTGACTGCTTTCCACAAGTTAAAACCAAGGAGAGGCACCATGCCTGGGCTGTGCCGACTGTTGGCATTTATGACAACTGGCAAATCCTGCAGGGACAAGAAGAGTGCCATTATTCCTGCTCAGCAGCTCACGCTCAAGATCCTTCAAACATGGGAGCATGCAGGTGAACACTACAGCCAGAAAGAAGGTACTATTCAGAAGCAGAAAAACCAGCAGCAACCCATAAATGAAGTGAGGACATAAAGCCAACATCCTCTGCAACTGGTTAAACACTTCACAAAATCCTATTCCAAACAGTTGTCAGTTTTGTTGTTAAAAACACAGCAAAAGGAAAAAATAATTGCAGAGTAGAGTATTTACAGGAACGATTCTATGGTTATTGGACGAGGTTAGCCTTGCTGAAAGACTTTGCTCCAGTTTTGCAGGAGGAAAATTCCCACTTTTGTGCAATAAAATAGAAACAACCAAAAGAGGGAGAAGCACCAAATCCCAGCAGTGAGTGCAACTGCTGCAACCTCTTTGCTAACCCACTGCCTGAGCAAGGTCAGAGCGTTCAGACCCACCTGGTCACCTCTTGAAAACCCATCTGTGCTGCGGGACAGGGTTGGTAGCTCTGCAGATGGCATTCTCCCCAGCACTGCTCCTCCCCATCCCTCCTCGCTGCCGAACCCGTCCCAAACACAGCATTACAGCAGGGCTGGGCAGGTGGAGCTCCGCTTCTCCGGTTGACGCGCAAACCTGAGGATCTCATTGCTGGGGTCGTTAAAATTCCCACAGGCTTTTCTGGAGGAATAGGGGAATTAATCACCTTCTCCCAGCCACACTCCAACTGGGTAATTACATTTCACCTCCCTAAACCCCCCAGACAAGCGGACATTGTGTTCAGATTCCCATCTCACGCTGTGCACCGTCCCTGGGCATTATTAGCCAGGGCTAAAGCTCAGCCCAAAGTGGTGGCAGCCTTCTGGGGGTGGGCAGCAACTCTCTTGCCTAATGCGAGTTTGGAAGAAGCTTTTCACTTTGGCACAAGAAATGCCTTCTCTTTTTTTTTTTTTTAAAAACACAAACAAGTAGCAATCAGTCCAAGCTGGGTGTTTGGACATAGGTCAAATCCTCCTGAAAAATCTGAGCACGATCAGAGACAGGGCCTTTGTTCCAATACACCTCTCTGAGAAGGCTACCATAAAGAAAGCTGGTGCTTTTATTAACCCAAGTCCTGGTTTTGCTTTTGCACAGGAACTGGGAACACTGCAAAGTCACAAGTTTAACGGAAAGGCTTAACACAAACCCAGCATAAGCTCAGGCAGTAGATAACGGAGATGTTTTTATCTTACATTAAGAAGTGCCAGCTTTGCACACAAGTGAACTCAGTGCCAGTACCAAACTGCTCAGTATGGCTGTGAATAGGTCTGCTCTTACACACTTACAGCAATTCAAGTTAATCAAACTGCATTGCCTTTCTCCTAGTACAAAGATACCTCCATTTAAAATAAATAGCCACATATACAAATTTTCTCGTTAGACCCTTGTTAAAAGGATAAAAATCGAAGCAGCCACTAATACCATTGCAGTGAGCACATTAAATCCTTCCCTTATAAAGAACAAAAAGCACCCAAACAGGGAGAAGGCGTTTAAGGAGAAAACACAGAGGGTATGAAGCTTTGAATACAATACCCCTGCTATTTGCACACAGATTTGCAAAACCAGAAGCTACGATCAGACTTGCAAATTACTACACCTGCCCCAGCCACGCTCGGCATCGCATCTCGGTGCGCGGGACGGCACCACCAGAGACGCAGCGCTGGTGTGCGAGCCCAGCGCCGGCCGAACAACGGGGCTGCTGCTGGCACAGAGGCGTCTGCAGCCCCACGCAGGCTGTGCCCAGCGTTGGAGCACACGCTGAACAAAACACCCCGCAGTCCACCGCATCCCAAGACCCGCTCAGGACATCTACGCTACCCCACCTTCAAGACCGTTTTTTTTCCTGCTGTTCTATTGCAATTGCTGCAGCTTTCTCCCAACAGCTCAGGTTTTCAAGCAGGCTAGACACGTCACATGAAAACACACATACGCATTTCGCATTTCCACCACACCTTTTAATCATAGAATCATAGAATCATAGAATAACTAGGTTGGAAAAGACCTTAGAGATCATCCAGTCCAACCGTATCTGTCCGCCACTAAACCATATCTCTCAGCACCTCATCCACCCGTCTCTTAAACACATCCAGGGATGGCGACTCCACCACCTCCCTGGGCAGCCTGTTCCAGTGCGTGATAACCCTTTCGGTGAAGAACTTCTTCCTTACATCCAATCTAAACCTCCCCTGGAGCAGTTTGAGTCCATTCCCCCTCATCCGATCATCTGTCATTAGGGAGAAGAGACCAACACCCACTTCTCCACAACCTCCTTTCAGGGAGTTGTAGGCAGTGATCAGGTCTCCTCTCAGCCTCCTCTTCGCAAGGCTAAACAAGCCCAGTTCCAGGGGGCTTGAAATGCCGAGGTTTCAAAGGGATGAAAGAATTCAGCCACCCTGCAGAGCACAAACAGCACTCGTGTCACATGTGGCCACTCTGCCATACAGCTCTAAGCCCACGACCACTCACTGCAGTGCGTTTATCAAGGCTTTTTGGCTTTTATGCCATGATATGCCAGTTGCGGGAGGGCTAATGACAACAAACCCATAATATGGGGATAACACTCTTTACCTAGTCCAAAGTCAAGGCATTGATTAAATTTCATTTAACTGAATTTTGGCAAGATGTTAAGGCAAGAGCCTTAATCAAGGAGAGCTCTACTCTTGCTCATCACCCGCTCCAACTCGCCTTTTTCTGTGGAAAATCTCTGCCTGCAAAAAGCATTTTTTTTTGTTTCCGTTCTAGTAAGGCTAGGACAAAAGTCAGTCACGAGCTGTGGAGAAACAATTTGCTTAGGGAAAGGGTTTCCCAGTTTCTGCAAGACCAGCGTTCCCATTCCACCCACTTACATTCCTGTATTAAGAGAAAATAAAAGCACATCCGCAGATCGGTCATCGGGTACACAGGTCGACATCCAGGCAACATGGCAAGCGGCTGGAAGAAAAATCACTTGCACGGGAAAGTCTTGTTTGAAGAAGTTCTGCACTCATTCCAGCAGCACCACTTACACCTGTCCTTGTTAAGAAGTATTTTATCCCTTAAAATCATTTGCATAATTGCCGCAATCAAAGGCACTACTTCACAGTAATAACTTTAATGGCAGATTTTTCCTTAAACATTGTTGTTAAAAGGTACCTCCCAAGGTTGGAGCATCCATGTGCCAGTAAAAATAAAGACAGGAGGGTGACACTCAGGAAATGCACGGCACAGAGAGGGACCAGTTGCTTTTTGGTTTGTGCTGTGTTTATGGAAAAATACCTTTATGATGCTCAAAATGCATCCCAGAACCTAAACCTCTGTCACTTAGACAGCAGCCTAGCTGGTACATGGTACCGGCTTTTTTCCTATTCATTTTGACATTCCCTATCTGTAATCTTATTATGGGGGAATATGGCTTCTTTGCAGGCTAAAACAAGATCTTGTGAGAGTCTGTCTCACCCTTCAGCTTCCCTTCCCTGGTGACAGGTTAGCAACAAAAAGCCTGACCAGTGCATCCCATACATACATCAGTGACTCCCTGGGTGACGTACCCTCACTTTGGGGGATGTTCCACCAACACACGGAGAGTTGTTTCAGCAATCAGACAGCAAAGAAAAACCACCAGCAAAACATTAAATGCAGCTTTCAAGTTTTATATTGTCTCATGCCTTCAGTAGGTGCAGACACCTACAAAGAGATGAGCTACTGGATCAAATATATACAGGACAAGGGGTAATGGGTTTAAATTGAAAATTGAAAGTGAGGAGGTATAGATTAGATATCAGGAAGAAGTTCTTCATGGAGAGGGTGGTGAGGCACTGGAACAGGAAGCCCAGAGAAGCTGTGGATGCCCCATCCCTGGAAGTGTCCAAGGCCAGGCTGGATGAGGCTTGGAGCAACCTGGTCTAGTGGAAGGGGTCCCTGCCCATGGCAGGGGGGGTGGGACTAGATGATCTTTAAGGTCCCTTCCCACCCAAACCATTCTGTGATTCTATGATTCTATACATACGCCAAAAAGAACGGGAAGTGCCTTCTCCAAAGGCCTTGTGGTTTCAGGAGACAGTGCAGGAAGCCTCGATGAGCAGCCAGGCACAGGGATGAGGAGGGAATACGTACAGAGTTGACAGCTGCTCAGCACTTCTGGAGCATGGGACTCGCTGCAGCAGTTTTCTCAACAAGCAGAAGCTCTGGCCTGCTCTTCTCAACCGCATGGAGACGCGAGCACAGGAACACAAAGATAACAGCTACCGGGCTTCAGTAGCGCTGTCAAGTTTCAAGATGGGCAAGAACCACTGGCCCAGTTTTGAACATAAAACAAAGACTTAGAGTAAACAAGCTAAGATCCGACGGGATGTCAGCAAGCAGGAGCCAGTCAGGATGTCCACCCTCTGGCTCCTGTGTGCTATCCTGAGGTCTGTCCCCTCTGGATAGCACAACCTCATTTCAAACCCTGGGGAGCTCCGCCAACGCAGCTGCATCACTGAGCTGATGCTGGGACGCGCTTCGTGGGAATTTTTACCATGGCGCTGGGAGCATCATGGCTTTGTCCAAGTGGGCTCCACACCCCGTCTGCAGGGCAGCTCCTTCCCCAGGCGGCCTCAGCATAGGATTGGGGGGAACATATCCCCTTAATTGAGGTTCTCAAACAAGTCAGGCCTGAACGTAGGCACGTTGCCCTTTAATGCAGGTCTAATTACATTAAACCAAAATGCTTTCGTGAACATGGAGAAAGGCTGGGGAGAGAATCAGACAAGCTATAAATTAAAGCGGAGGATATGAATACCATGCAAGCTGCAGTGTTAGGGTTAACGTGGGTCTGGAAACAGTTTAGGGAAAACCTGGTGTGGCTAGGGGCCAGCTCCGAGTTTAGTTGCTTTGGGCTAATCGTTTCCTTCAGGCAGGCTACTCCAGCACACTAATAGGTTTTAATAAAAACTTCCAATTGGGCCAGTAAACCCCTCATTAAGCTGTTTTTAAAGCATGAATTTAAGAGCGGCGAGGGTAAAAGGTCACGAGGAGTATTTAATTCACAACGGCTGGCAAAAGGTGCTGTTGTGATTGAAAACACCGGAGTTCAAGTGTCCAGGGCCACATAAACATCCGACTCTGTCACTAGACCTGGTTAAGTGACAGCTTGAAAAATAGATTTAATAAGACAGAGAGAAAAGTTTCCCACTCTTACACGAGAAATAGGAACAGCAGATCTCAACATTAGCCAGAAACAGGAACAGTGGGTAAGTAGCCCCGTCCCTCCCATCTTGGCGTGGGGGGAGGAAGAATAAATAGCAGCCTATGGCCATCTGGGTGTTCAACCCCACAGCGATTCCCAGGGGGTCACCAGGATGCTCGCGCCGCAGCTCCACCGTCTCCTGCTGTGAGGAGAACAAAGTTCCTCGGGAATAACAGGGACCAACCCATCCTCCGCATCCTGCTGCCAGCGTCTCTCCCACATGCCGCCTGAACAGCGAGCTGCCGCAGTAACAAGTGCCACCGGGTGCAAGCACGATCCTTATGTGCTGCCACGCGAAAAGCAAACCTCTGCCAGGGACTTCTCCTGCACTCGGGCAACCTCCCACCCAGCATGCAGACACCGCGGATGGGTCTGCGGGAACCAACGGGTTAGCTCCAGGCACAGGTTCAGCCCAGACGCATCCCCATCTCAGTAGACTTTCAAACCGAGCTTTGGACCCACGCTAGCCAAGTTTGACCCGTCTTTCCAACTTCCTCTGGATTTCTCCCGCGACCGCGGTGCTGCTCACTGACACAGTGTATCTAATAAGGAAACTTTGCCCTTTCCTTGGAAACATGCGTTCACAAAGGAGAAACGTCTCAATCTCGTACAGCAAAAGCCAGAACCCCAGCTGTGCACTCCAACATTTCATTTTATGTCAATGCACATCTAAAATTCAAGATCCCTGAAGACCTTTTAAAAGAAAATCCTCCTCGGAACAATTTGCATTGAAGTAAAGAGTGAGGATTTAACAAGAAATGGAGAATTACGTACACTCGGCTCTCAACTTTCTATGCGACTTCTAATCAAAACAGACTTCATCTTAAATTCCGAGATGATAGATGCAATATAAAATTTGAGGGCAGGCATAGGTACAGACTAGATTACTAGCTTATTCCATGTTTACAGGTAATGGAAGAGAGCTACGAGTTTAATTCAACGTTCAGTATCTTCTCTCCATACCAAAATTAACAAGAAAGTCTACTGTAAGAGGGGAAAGAAAAGCTCTTACTTTTAAAAATACGCTTCTGATTCTAGCCATACAGTTGGCCTGCAAAGAGTGCAGAAGTGAGGCTCTCTGGAACGATCCCCAAGGAAACATTTGCTTTGGCTCCAAATAGGACACTTTTTGTGCATCACGAATCAAATAAGATCAGCTGCTTCTCAATCCGTTCTGTTTAACGATCCCATTGATAGCCAAAAGGTAAACAGAGCCATTTCTGTCTTCTCTGCATGTTCCTTGCTGGGAATCCAGATTCCTGTTCCGAGAAGTATCTGACAGCTATGGAGGCAACAATGTGGAGTCAGAATCTCCCTGGACAGTTGCATCATCTTCTCACACCACACCTGGAGTTTTACTCTACAGCGACGTGCCTGTCCATTACAACTCACGCGATCTGTGCAGCTCTTTTGCAGCTCCATTTAGCTCTCCACTGCTGCCTCATTCAAGCAGTATCTCAAGGACATACACTGGGCTGTCAAACTGCCTCTGAATATCTGGGGCTATTTAACACAGTAATAAGGCAGAACAGAAGAAAGAGGGCAAGAAAGCCTGTACAAGAGCATCATCTTTTTCAAAGCCTCTGTTAGAAGAGAGAATAAATCATTATATTAAACCAAGCTTCCACTGAAAAAAAAGAAGTCCTTGGGGGTATCTCAGAAGCATCACCAGGAACTACTGCTCTAGAAGAGCACACCCTTGCTTGGAAAGGGTCGGAAACAGCAAAGCTGTCAACACCACAAATCTGCTGAAGCAGCTTTGGTCTCACTGTAAACCAGGAGCAAAGATGTCCTTAATTTTAAAGGAGGATAAAATAACAAGTTGACCTTCCTGGTTCTTCTAGTCCCATCACTACAGCTGCAACCTTCTGAGAGAGGGAGACCGGCCGTCTCTGGAGCTGAGCCAGGAGCACGGTGCTGAGAGAGGCCAGCTGGCTCGTGGTGGCACACACAGGTCACCATGGCACCTAGAAAAGGGCTTGAACGAGCAGGCCATGGAGGAAAACCTTTGGAACAGCAAAGCCCAAGGAGGAGATTTAGGCTGAGGATAAAGTTGCCAAGGAAGCTCTGGTCTCCAGGAGCAGCCTGGCTGCTGGCCCTGCAGGTGTGCTCCATAGAAGGCAGACAGCACCTCCATCCATCCATCCCTCCCCAAGATTCCCAACAGCCTCAGCTCAGCAGGACCAACCCAATCCAGCGTACTCTGGCCAACAAGCCGCCCCACCAGCGTACAGTTCCAAAACCAGAGAGGAAGGCTGCCCACCAAGCCGGGCGCTCCCATCTGCCAGCAGCGACCCTCACACACCTGAGCTGCGCCTATCCACGGGAGGGACCCACTGCTAAACCACTGCGCTCACCGAAACACACCACGTGACATCTAAAGCCAAACGTATACCCAAATAACAATAAAGCGAGAGGTGATTACAGCTAGTTTCAGGGCAGCACTAAACCCCGGGCTGATGCTGCCCCAGGATTTGCATCACGGAGCACCTCTTCACCTTTCACACTCCAGCGCAGACAGTGGTTTTGCCCTGTGAAAGCTCTTGCACGCCTGTTTCGCAGCTCATTCCCTGAAGTGAGGAGTGTTTTTAATAACTGTTACCTGACAGGAGTAAGAGCAAAGAGCAGAACCTGGGGCAACACCAGTTGATCCCATTTGGCCTAACAGCTTGTTGTTATTTCCAGACTCCAGAGTTCTTTAAAATTCATAGGGACAGCCTGCAGTTTTAATAGAGGCTACCAAAATCCTTCCTAAGATGTATCAAAAAAGCACACTTCCTGGAGGGGAATAGGAAACAGTCAGCATTTACAAAGATCTCTCCAGGAATATTCTTTTTTTTTCCTTTTTCAAGATCTTGCTTTGAAGTAGATGCTACCAAAGAATAAGGCTTCCAGAGCTCAGCAATATTTAATGTACTTCTACAGCAATGGATGACAGTGTTGTCTTTTCAGCTATATTATAACAAAAATATTGTGGTTTTCCTGTATTCTAACAAAAGTAACTCAAGATTTACATCTCATTCATCTTATTCAGAAGTAGCCCTTAAGCCAAAAACAAGGAAGGGAGAGACCCTACTGCGTACAAAGGACTTCAGTAATCCTCGTACGGTGGCTATCCAGTTGGGACATAAAGAAAGGCCAAAGAAAGATAAAACACCGCCTGCAAAAAGCCATTTTTCTACAGCAATCAGTGAGAGTGGAAAGCACGCAGAGAAGATGAGTAACTGGAGTTAAAACTAAGATGGGTGCCCTCACTGACCCAGCAGAAATCAGGATTCATCCTGCAAAGTCCAGCTGGCTAAAATACCCATCTCCAGTTTGAAAGTATTGTCCAAACTACACACCAGAGGAAACCATTCTCCATACTCCTCTGCCTTTCCACTTGCTGAAGCACCTTCTCAGTGATCCCACATGCACTAAACCTGTTCACTCACAACTGATTAAAACAATCAATTGGTAAACACGGAGACAGATGCAATTCCCTGAAGGAGAAGGGGGAAGCATGCTCTGTCACTCCTTGTGCAAGGCTCCATAACACAGGCACAAATGGACTTCAACTGTTCCTGTGTCCTATATTAGAATAACCAAATTTCTATTTGTGACTGGCCCGTGACAACTTGGGAAGACGAATCCCATTTCTATCCACTCAATGATGAAGCAAGATCCTTCTCCACCCCCTCATCCAACAGCATGAGCAGCAAGCTGAAAGCATGAGGACACATGGACAAACAAACTGGTTTGAGACACCATGCCATGGCAGTACTTCCCCGAAAATCAGAAATACACTAGCAGTTTTCCTATTTCCACAGAGAGAAACAGGTTTTCTACCAGGATTTCTAACTTTCTGTTTAGACTCTAGCTGTGGCTTGGAGTACTCAAAAACCTGAAAAAACCAACCTGTGCAAATCATGAATCAACCTACTGGATCTCACAGATTCACAGAGTGGGTGGGTGTTGAAAGGGACCTCTAGAGATCATCTAGTCCAAGCCCCCTGCCAGAGCAGGATCCCCTAGAGCAGATCACACAGGAACAAGTCCAGGGGCTTTGGGGAGGCTCCAGGGAAGGAGACTCGACCCCCTCTCTGGGCCGCCTGTGCCAGTGCTCTGTCACCCTCACAGGGAAGAAGTGTTTCCTCATGTTCAGGCTGAACCTT
>NW_010242936.1:18147-24729 GCF_000690775.1 Eurypyga helias | reverse complement strand
AGCGCAGAGTAGAGTCTGCACCACACACCAGTGGGAAAGCAGATGATAGCAGTAAGAAGTTCTTGACATTCATACAAATCACCAGTGTAATGGGAATTTAGAGGAATATTCCCTCCCAGGGGATGTCCTTCAGACCTCACTTCACTTGGCTGCCTCAAGCTTATTCAACTACATGTATTTAATAGTAACCCTGCAAATTATCCTGTGGGTACTTACACAACTCTTCCACCAAGTCTCCTTGGATCTCAATTTACAGAATTTACAACAGTTTTCCTTTCCTTAAGGGCATACAGGCAGAAGGAAAGTCAGTGAAAGGCAGAGAACAGAGACAATCATAATGTGAATGTTTGACAGACAGATGTTTGAGAGATAAAGCAAGCTAGAGGAATGTAAAAGCTACATACCCACAACTGCACCAATAAATTACAACTGCCGACTTTTTTCTCATTTTTATTCACTTACCAAAGGAATACCTGCAAAACAAAATGAAAAAAAAAATCTCAGTAGATGATTTATATGAACCTATGTCAGGTATTAGTTCTGCTTCAAACTTCACACATTCTGAGTCTCAAAACACATTGTCAAGGAGCACAGGAACGTGACTGAACCATGTAACGTGCAACTCAAAGGCACTCAATGGGAAATTGCTGCTACTTGGAAACACAACAAAAGCAAATTCCCTCATTTCTGGGCAAATTAAGCTGTTATTAAGCACCCCAAGCAAGTAGCCACCCTTCTTTACTGACTAAGGACTTTATAGCAGCATATCCAGAAGAGAGAGCTTCTCTCTCTGTGATTTGGGACACAAATCACAACAGATACTGGGCTGCACAAAGGGCTGCTCCCCACCTTCCCTCTGACTCGAGCCGCTCCTCTGAGCGAGCAGTCTGCTTGACAGTGCAGCTCAACCCAGTTCCACTGCAAGATTACTCATGTATGGCTTCCAAAGCAAACTAAGCGCTTCCTGGGCAGAAGGCAACAACTGAAGCTGGTAAAAGCACAAAGCTTAACACATAATTCTGCACCGATGAAGGCCACGATGCCGAAAAGCTAGAAGTTACTTCTCACTGGTGAAGTATTTGTTGGGTGTTTACCCTTCTGAACACAGAAAGTCTAGCACCGAGCCGTCTGCTAGCTGAGTGCCATGTACCAGGTGCCCATCCATCCTCAGTGTCTCGGGAACAGCTCACTGTACCATGCTCACAGGAATTTTTGCCACAAACTTGCCTTTTTTAACTGGTCTTCTCAGTGAAATTACCTTCAGCCTTAGCTACAACATACTGATTTTCTGTCAGGTTACCAGTTCTGATGAAAATCGAACCCAAAGGTTAACAAGTTTTAAGATGCTGTTCTTCAACAGACAGCTGGTGTTTACTCATGCTATGGCTACAATCCCACATCAGGGCTTTATTATTCATATCTGCAGTACATTCATTACACTGACCAAAAAAAACCGCACACCAGGCCCCCAAAACAAAAAAATATCCTGGGCTTTTAAAGATTTTCAGAAAGATTTGCTCCTACTGGCAGTGCCCTACATAGGTGCACAAATTGTATACTGGTACACATGTAGTTTGAATAGTTCTACAATTCGTCAGCCTAAATGTTTAGCTACATTTAACAACAATTTCATCCAGGGCTACTGATGTATAGAGAGCAGTAACTTGAAAACGCACTAGTTTTAATTGTCTTAATAAAAGCGTCTCTTTATAAAGCTATCTGTCATTAAGGGCAACCTAACTTTGCTGTTCTCCACCACAGTTGTGGTGCAGTTAAACATAAACTTGTAAGAATTATTCTGATTTCTTGGCAGAAGTTAAGAACCCCCCGAGGCTCATTTAAAACACACACACAGAGACACACACACACAAAATGAGGAATTAATAAAATATTGTATTCTTCTGAACCACATTAAGTTTTCTGACGTGTGTCTGTTGCTGATTACATCAATCTAGGCTCCATAACTTGTCATGTGATGACAGGCAAACACTTGTGAATTTATTTCTCTGAAGAAGCCTGTGATACAAATGCCAAGGAAACCAAACCAAATGGCCCTCTCCAAATACATAAAAGCAGCAGGGCTTCTTGCAGGGATTTTGTTTGGGGCTTTTTATAGGTACAAACAGGCAGGTACCCTGCTCCCCCAGACTTCAGGTCATAGTCTGGAACCTAATTACCATTTTTGCTTTTCCAAGAGTCCTCTTCCTTTGTTACACACAGTAAACGGAAGTCTTTATTAAAAAAAAGGATTGTGTTTTTCCCCACTGCCTGCCTTGGCGTTCGAAACATCACCAACAGATAATGACGAGTTAAAACATGGATTTGATTTTGCGGGTTGGGGTTTTTTTGGCAAATTTCAACAGAGTAAGTTTTGATCTGCACACTGTCAGACCCAGAAATTCTGCAAATTCAAAGTATATTCCATTTGGATTTTCTAAATCAAATTAAATCGTGATGTCATTTCTGTTCTCTGGTTGGAGAAACAATGTAATTAGCCATGACTTGTCATGAGAGACCAACTTCACGTCACACTTAGAAAGACTAAGTATCATCTGGGAATCATAAACATCATCAAATATTTGGGTTAAATTGTTTCCACCACACTGTCATGCTGATTAATTCTAGCTCAAGTATGTTCCTGGAAAGCAAAAACAGACAGCAAAACATAGTTTAAACTACATCACTCCTGATGAAAACACTTCCCACCGTCAGTGCCCGTGGCAGAGGCAGCGTGGACCTGAGACGGTTTGAACACACGGCTCTGCCAGAGCTTCCCATGTCCCAAACCACGCTCAGGAACCATTGCGCAAACTAACAGGGAGCTCCCAAACCAACCCAGCAGAAAGTGTTGCCTTTTCCTGTGCAACACCCTTTTTTTCTGCGTGCAAAGCATGCGGGACGGTGATTTCTATTTGCTCAGAGGAAAAGCAGATCGGCCAGACTTGCCCCACAAATTTGCACGCCTTCTCCGCTCACCTATCCCATAGCTACAGAGGTTATTTAACACAAGGGTTGTCTGGGACAGGGAACCTCCTCTTGCAAGTCTGTAAAACCCGACCAAAAAGAATGCTAAATAGAGTCCATTAGAAAACAGCATTAGAACACAGACTCTTACCTTTACATCTATTGATGCTTACTAGGAACATACATCTGTATTTATAATCCAGAAAAAAGGAAAAATAACAGTCCTACCCACCAATCACATCCCAGCAGTGCCCAACACCACAAGATCCTTCCACCTAAACTGATTTCCACAGGCAGGATCATATCCTGCTGCATCCCTCATCTGCAGCTGGTGTTAACAGCTTCTCTCACTGTTCTCCGTGGAGAACATCCTCTATGGAAAGTGAACCCAGATGTCAACTTTCATCTTTTCATTAAGAATCTCTCTTATTCTCCGTATAACCTGGGATGGGGGAGAAGATACTTGGGTAGTACGGACACATTTCCTATTGGCCATCAGGATATGGTTCCATAATCTACTGTAAAGTTCTCCACAATGGAAACCAGACAAACACTATTCCGCAAGGTATCCCTTCCTTCTGAAGGATGGGAATGCGACATATTAACCACCCCCCTCTTTCCTCCACTGCCCAGCCAGGAGAGGAAGAAGCAGGGGACCATCTGCCCAGGAGACAGCAGCAGCCTCAAACGGACACACAACTGGCAGAGTGAAGAGCTTCTTTCCAAAATTCCAGTGGCAGGGAACACCAGATGAGCTGCCTGCTATAAATCCAGGCATGGCACCAGGGAAGAAAAAAGGGGCTAAGCCATGGAAGTACAGAAAGGGTGGAAAATCCACCTGCCTGACGACAGGAGTGACTGTGTGAGACCCCTTCTGACAGACGCCTGTCTAAGAAGCAATGGAGCCCCCACCTCTCTCCCCAAGTATTCAGCCCAGAGTTCCTCCATATGTACATTTAAAAGGTTTTTCTTTATGTCTAACCTGTATCATCCTTCCCATCGTGTAAACCAACAGCTTCTTGTCCCATCGACATGGAAACAGCCAACAAAGAGACCAGCTAATGTCCATCCTCTCTGCTGCTTTCACACACTTGAAGATCTTTGTCTCCTTTCCCAGTTTTCTGTTCTCTCCACTAGTCAAACTCAGCTCCTGCAGCTTTTCACCACCACAGGACACTTCCCCGCTGCTGAGGCTTGTGCCTCTTCTCCACCCTGCGTGGGGCCGTAGCCACTTCCAGAGCAATGTGACAGCCAGACACGAGATGCCGGCTGACACCTCCCAGCTCCAAGAAGGGGAAAGCCTCATCCATTGCTGTCTTGCACATGATACTCCTAAAAGTTACTGGTTTACGTGCCTGAAAGGCTGTTCAGCGAACGACAATATAGGAACCAAATGAAAGCTGTAAACACTTCAGGACAAAAAAAACCACCACCAAACATCTTTTCAGTGTATACACATGTACAGTACCCGGCACCTGGGGATCCGCTTCCTCAGCACACTGCCTCAAAACAAAGAAGCCGGTTGGCAAAGATCACTTGCAAGAGACCGAAAGTCCATCAAAATGAGACAACAGAATCAGTCTAGCGCACCATTAATTTCAAAACATCATTAGCTTAAAAGTGTGGGGGTAAGAAACATTTTTGACAGCTGGTTTCAGTTGCTGCCAAGCCTTTAGGATTGCACAGCGGTTGTGGGGGGAGGAAATAAGCTAGAATGGTAGTAAATGAAACCACTTGTCTGGTTTCTGGATTCACTTTATTGTGGTCACAGATCTCTAAAAACTGGGATTCTGTGCTCTGTAATTACAACATCCACATTTAAATGGAAGGAACGGGGATAACATTAAAAAAAGAGTGCTCGAGGAGGAGGTTTACTCCTCGGTTTGCACATGGTGCTGGGAAAGGTGCCTGAGCAAAGCTGGAGCCAACCAGCAGAGAAGGAGTAGGATGGGACGGCCGCCCTCCTGGAGCCACACCGGGTGCTCACACCCATCCCACACAGCCGGGCACTGCCACCCGGCTCTTCCCACGGCCCAGCAAGCGGCAGCTCCCAGTCGGCAAAGCCATCAGAGCACCGCTTTGTCTTCCCCTTGCAAGGTGGGTTACCAGGCTTGGTTAAGAGACCAGATGTGAATTACCCAACTAAGCCCCAGCACTCGCCAATTGTTCTGTCCATGCTCATTTCCAAAGCCAAAAATTATTACAAGCCCTGGCTTACACGACTGCAGGATTTGCCAAACTCAAGTGAAGTTTGCTTTGGTTAGATCCTTCCAGTGCCAAAACCAGATGCTGAAATGGGAGCCTTGGGAACGCTACTCTGAGCTGTTTAAGCCGGACAGCAAGTCCAAAGCAGGAAAGGTGAGAACGGGAGCCGGCAGCAAGGCAGCGACCGCAGCAGCACTGCGGCTCCTCCACGCTGGAGCTCACACCAGGCCGCCGGAACTGCCAAAATCATTGCACCTCCCTAAACAGAAGCAAGCAAAATTGAGTGCACAGCCAGTGGAAACCGACAGTGATGGAAAATAGAGGAGTCAGCATCAGCTTGAACAGGTCTGAGCCCTGGCACAAGAGGTCGGTCCCACTGCAGTGTTTTGGGGCATAAGGGAGGTGGCACAAAATGAGTGCCACAGTCCTGCTTCTTCAAGACCGGCAGCAGAAGGGTCTTGTATTTCTGCTGCCAGCATGCTATTAGGTGAAACTGCATTTCACTAATTCCACTCCTTGATTGAAAAAAACATCATTTAATTGCATTAATTAATCTCACTGATAGTTGGATCCCACTGCCAACCATTCCGCAGACTGAGTGCCATTCCCCATGAACGAAGGGGTCTGCAGCACAGGGTTCCACTGAAAGCACGGCCAGTTCTACACGAGTCTGTAAAGCCACGAGTTATCCTAATGCAAGTCTCCACACGCTTTCCACCCCAGACCTTTCCTCTGAGAGCTTTTCCTTGTTTGCACAGTCGCTTGCCTTCCATTCTCCAGGACCAAGCTGCTGTTTACCCAGACGGACCTGGAACATTTCTCCAGGAACATGGCTCAGCCCTGCAAGTAACTGGCTGTGCAGTAACCCCAGCCCAGCGACGAGCCAGCACCACTAGTAGCGAACGCAGCTCTCAACACATTTTTGGATTAAGACCCTTAAGGAAGTTAGTAAACAGAGATCCCACCATGGCTTGGGCCCTTCCCTAACCCCTGATTGCTTTTCGGCTGTACCAATCCCCGTATTAACATTCTTTCCAACCACAGCTGTTTGAGAAGCTGGAGGAGTTAAACAACACGAACGTGTGCTGGACCAGGCTGGGTGCGGGAAGCTATTTGGCAAGTTACAGTTTAAAAAAAAAAACCATATATTTAAAAAAAAATTATGAAAAAAACATTATTCATTCTTTCCTTAAATCTTTCAGCTGCAGAACCAATACCCAAGTCTACACACTGGATACAGCTGGCACTCAGATGTGCCAGATAATAAGCAATTAAAAATATTTGTCTCAGTCTCTGGCAAAGGCCTGTGGTTCATCAGACACTGCACGGCCACGCCACTAACCACATAACCTTTGATAATTTCTTTGCTCTCATTTCCTCATCGGCCACGATTCGCAGAAGCGGAGCTAGAGA
>NW_010242936.1:15858-18102 GCF_000690775.1 Eurypyga helias | reverse complement strand
GGTGTTATTAACTATCCACAGAGTATACACAGCTCCTGGGACGACAGCTTTGCCCGGTATCCCACTCCAACTGCTGCTGATGCAATCACGCTAGGGGCAGGGGAAGCAGGAAGGAGGTGCCAGAACACTGCTACGTGCCTTTTGCTGACATGTGCTGTGCTGCCGAAGCACCACGCTCTACACCGTTCAGTCATTCTGTCAGGCTTTCCGCAACGCGAAGTAGCAGACACACACCACTGCACTTCCATGCTTTCCTAGTGCTCCACCAGGTACCAGTCCTCACATTTAGACAGACGCAACTACTGGGGTTAACAAGATAAAAGGTTAGGAACAGGACTCAGAGGGCAGTTCTACAGCACACATTTCACAGACAGAGCACAAGGACCCATCTGGCAATGGGATGCTGACAGGGGCAGCACCAGCCAGTACCGGAGCAGCCGGGGCACGGACACAATGCTACAGCCCCTGCACACACCTTAAGGGGACCCTCAGCACATTGTTTTCTACTGTAGATAAAGACACGATCTCTTCTTCATACAGTTAATTAATTTTTAGAGACATCTGGCTACCTTACAGCAGATTTAAATCTAAAAAGTCCTCCAAAGGTGCTGTTAAGTGAAGCCAGTAGTTACAAGTCAAAGCAATACATGCAACCAATCAATGTAAAATATTTAAATGCTTCTTTAGTTTCCCACTTTTTAAACCTATTTAAGTTCCTACAAGCCTTCATATTATTCAGATGACCTTCACCTTAGAGGCATTACTTGCTACATAACCAACAGCCTCAGCAGTAATGCTGCAGCTGCTCAAAAACCCCTGGCACACCATTTTACCCAAGCCACTTCTCTTGGTTTTCATATCCTGTTTCAATGGCAAGCTAGACTTGCCACGGGTCAGTTCTTCTCCAGGAATGTATTGATGGAAGCAAGCAACAGCCAGACCTGGTGCAGCCCGAGATACCACCAAAGCATCCTCTGACAGCCCTTAAGGCTTTTGGCAGCTCATGCAGATCTTCTCAAATTCATGTCATAGCTGGACCTGGCTTCTGCACTGGGTTCATCTTGCAGTCCACCCTACTCTCACAGACAAAGGCACGGGTTTTGGAGCAGATGTGGGCAGGAGACCACTCAAACCTCCTTGGACATCCTATGGCAACCGCATCCTTTGCTCTGACTTGCTCCTTTAAAAAGCCCAGCCTAAATTACTGGTGCACAACCCATCGCCACCTGCATTTAACACAACTGCCTCCACCAAGGCAAGTAACCTCACGCTGCAGAGCACACATTTCCAGCTCTCGGGGACTCAGGAAAGCCAGCCAGGCATGGCATCGCCCTCCTCCTTCCCAGCCATGCTGCGTGCCAGGCGAGTGGATGGCCCCTGGCAAGGACTGCAGCTAACCCAAAAGCCAGCCTAGGCCAGGCAGGGGAAACCTTACACATGCTGGGGGAGGAAACGCTAAATGATTCATTTTTGACATCAACCATGATTAAATTTTAATCTCTCAAGCAAAAATATGGTTCTCATTAGCCTCATTAGTCCCCAGTTGTACTGCAAGGCAACAGTGTCACATGGTATTAATCTTTGTTTTCATTAATCTGTCGTATCAACTGCTCACAGCGTTCTTTGAAACCGATACGCTCCCTCTCTCCTGTGCAAGTAGGAAGTGCCAAAAAGCAGCTTCCTCGACAGGAAGGATGACCCCCTGAGATCCTCCAACTTTTGGTTTACGTTTCTAGAGATAATCTTTCCTTTCTGGGGAAAGCAGGAGGGGAGCTTGGAGGAAAGGGATGTGAGGCTGCGACCCACAGTAACAAGGAAATTCCTGAGGTTTAGTGCCAAGGCCAAAGCCAGATAAAGCACTAAGATATTCTAAGTCTTATTGTTGTTGTCGTTGGGATATTTTGGAGAGTTGGGAAAATAAAGCCAGGTTGCAAAGAGGGTTCTTCGCAAGAGGGTTATTTGCAAAGCCCCGGGCAAACTTCAAATGGATCCAATTCAGCATATGCATCAGAGTAATCTTTGTTAATGAGATTAATCCCAATAATTAATTTAATTATTTAAATAATTTAATACACAAAATCCTACACTGGATTCAGGCACAGCATTAATTTTTGCCTGCACTTCAAACTTCAGTATCTGTAAAGATGATATCAATTAAGCCCTACAGTCCCTCAGTACAGCCATGTACTACTTCCAGGCAGATAAAGCAGGATCTAGACTGAAGGCAAGACCTTGCTAAGGTCA
>NW_010242936.1:15332-15838 GCF_000690775.1 Eurypyga helias | reverse complement strand
TGCTGTACAGTGAGCTCTCAGTGAACTTCCCAGGTGAAGCAAGCATACAGAGGAAACCCAGGACACACAAGTAGTCCTGTTCTCTACTTGCACGGCTCCTCATCTTTCAGCATTTGCTTGCTCAGGGGCAGTCAAAAAAAGTCTTCCCAAATTACCCATGCTACCAACTAAAACATGCGTTATCTCAAATGCACCCGTGGTGTGGACACATTTGTTCACCCTTGATCTGGCTCTGGCCTGCTGGAAGCTTAAAGGGCGATTTTTCCATCTGTATTTTGAATGTCAGACTTGAACCCTTCTAGTCATAAAATGAATATCTCTAAGTGCTGTGCCCTCACCATAAGAGGGTCAGGAACAGCTACACTTACAAATGGGAATGACATTTTGCCAAATTCAGCCCACAGTTCATACACTGGATGTTCTACAACCTGGAATAAGAAACTCCAAAGGGATCTGTAGCCAACCTTCACTGCATGGGATGACACTCGACAAGAACCTTTAAACTG